>NC_066885.1:12387642-12482803 GCF_022985175.1 Labeo rohita
AAACCAATAAGCCTTTTCCAACTCAATCCTTCAAACACATTACGAAGCTCTTATCTACCTTTCCCAGCGGGTTTCCCGAAACACTTACATGCGTCTCAGGGGCGCAACGACCCAACAGATCAATGAGAGCAGAGTAGAAGGTCATTATGGCGTGTCCCATGTGAATGACATCATCATCTTCATCATCAAGCGTGTCACTAGAAGTGCAGATCAGAATGACACATGGGCATAAGCGAGAATGGATAAGAGAGGATAAAATCGAAACGTAACACTCACAGTGTCCGGTTGGAACTGTGTGTACTGGCTGCACTGGTTCCATCCTGCAGTTGGGAAATTCGAATAGCTTCCTCCATAGTTGCTAGGAGACCATTTCCCCCCTCCCCTCGAAGGGCGGGGCCAAAACACTCGGGTCGGCGAATCAGAAGCCTCACTACCACATAGGCGTTCTCCTCAACACTCTCACCTGTAGGAGAAAAACCAACCAGCGGTGTTAAAGTTTTTTAAAGTAAAATTTACAGATGATGTACTCACCTCCTTGTCATCCAAGATATTTGTGTCTTTCTTTCTTCAGTCATAAAGAAATTATGTTTCTTGAAGAAAATATTTCAGGAATGTTCTCCATATAGTGAACTTCTATGGCGCCCGCGAGTTTGAACTTCCAAAATGCAGTTAAAATACAGCTTCAAAGGGCTCAAACGATCCCATCAGAGGAAGAAGGGTCTTGTCTAGCGAAACGATCATTTATTTTATTAAAAAAAATGCACAATTTATATACTTTTCAACCCCAAATAGGCATGTGAACCCTTTGTAATCTGGGTCAATACAGTTAGGTTGGTTCGAAAAACTCCCATCTCATTTTCTCCTACAAATTCAAAATCGTCCTACATCGCTTTTTTATCTTTTTTTGTAAAGGGTGTTTTTATTGGCATGTTGTTATTGTAAACACTGGGTCGGTACTTCTGCAGCAATGTAGGGCGATTTTAAAGTTGGAGGAGAAAATTAGATGGGAGTTTTTCCACATGCCATAACTGTATTGACCCGGATTACACGGAGTTCACATGCGTATCACAAAGCTAGACAAGACTTGCATTTGAGGTTAAAAAGTATATAAATTGTACATTTTTTAAAAAAATAACAGATTGTTTCACTAGATAAGACCCTTCTTCCTCAGCTGGGATTGTTTAGAGCCCTTTGAAGCTTCATTTATACTGCATTTTGGAAATTCAAACTCGACACAAATATCTTGGATGACGAGGGGGTGAGTAAATTATCTGTACATTTTTGTTCTGAAAATGATTCAGATCAGGATTCAGGACTAAAACTGCTCATTACCATTGCAAAATACTGCAAAGCGCAGGAAGTCCAGGTAACGTTCTCCCTCTACAGGATTCCAACCAATATCTGGGTATCCTTTGGAGACCAGCAGAGCACAACTTCGCAACCCACAGCCTCCCAAATACTGCACCAGCTGTACAAACAAGAAACCAGTACAGACAGTTCAATATCATCAAAAGTCAGAAGAGAGATAAAAGAATCAGTCAGTGAGACCTACTTTCTCCAGATCCGCCTCTGTCAGAGCAAGCGCCAGTTCGTTGTTGTCCATGACAGAAGCAGCCGCCACATCCAGAGGAGTTGAACCTCTCATTGAGGGAGAAGCTGATAAGAAAAATCACATTTACTTTGAAAAGTTCAGGTTGAAAGTTATTTATGCGTTAAACTAGATCAGTATTAGTTAAAACATACCAAGCCCAACATTACTGTTGTCCAGCAGGTAGCTGAGATGATCAAACATGGCCTTCTGATTATGCCGACTGATTCGACAGAAATAACAAAGGAAACGACAGCAGTGCGCGACCATCTTAGGGAACATGATTTCCTTAATGAGGCCAGAGGATAAGCGTTAACAGAGTACCTCAGGGGAGTGAATAAATCAAAACACTGCACTTAATGTAATGATTAAGTTCTAATGTGAGTGGTTCAATTATGCAGTTGACATTTTACAACCATAATGAAGGCATAAGCTGATAATCACTGCAAGTACTTGATGTTATGATGATTACCTTAGACTCTATAGCACCAAGGACATTCACCATAACTTCCATGACAGTCTCATGCATCCCCAGAGTTCTCATCAGATTAGGATGCTGATAGAAAACTTTATTGTTCATGATGTCACTACACAAGAGAATACACGGGTCTTAAAGTGAGGACAGAACTGGCTTAGACATGGTAGTCCGTCAAAAATATGGGATAACTCAATGAAAAGGATTCTGTGGTTGGCTACAATAAAGCACTTAAAGTGCTGTGATTTTTTCATTTCTATCTTTTCATTTCTATCATAATAAGCAAATTTTTACACAACATTAAAACAAACTGCAAATTAACGACATTTATTTCCAAGGCTATGGAGTGTTTTTATGATGCGTCATTATTACACTGAATGTAAACAATGCTCCTGAACCCGAACAAAACTCTCATATTTCACTGATTATTGCTACTGAAAATGGTCAATTATTGTCATGTTTTGGGCTGTACTAATCGGTCGGACCAGGAAAAACATTTGGAGTACTACAGACTGCCAAAAGTTGTAACAAATCAAGGAGAAGAGTGCAAAAAAACTGTGTGAGGAACAAAAGATGTTTGTGGTTGGCCAAACTGAAGCAGGATTTCCAGGGCAAGAATCTTGACAACTTGTTTGTTCTTATCATTTTCAGTCAGGTAGGTGAAATATTTGGCTAATATTTTAAATAAATCTGCTCGTATGTATCTTTACCACCTTTTAACTTTAGCTTGTCAAAACATTGCACCCGTTCCTGCTTACTAAGTCCTTCTCTGTATGATTTAGCAGCTTCCACATGTTTTTTCAGTGGTTTAGACAGCATAAATTAGCGGAACAACATATTCAGTAGCACATTAACCACACAATCAATGCTATTGTTTACATTTGAGTATCTCCAATATGGCCGTGCATCTGGGTAACTGACCAAACCGTGACATAAGTGCTCTCTATTAGATAAGGTCATGTGGTAATAAAGCATAGCATTGTTTGAAATGGTTTGCGCTCCATAATGTTTTGCTTACTATTTTAAAAAAAATACTACATAGTAGACAATGTATACTGTGCAACATAGATTAAATAATTCCAAACCCAGCCATCTTCTCTCACCCTAGTCCTCTGATCATGAGTTCCTCCTCTTCTTTGCCCATCCTGGCTGTGAGCAAAGAACGAATGCGTGCTAGAGCCCACTGGAGGTTCAGAGTGTCTTCCACAGACGTCTGGCTGATACAGTAAGCCTTCTGCAGTGGTGCAGACATCTGGCCTCCCAGGCTGGCATACTGTTGATGCAGCAGGCTGAAAACAGCACGCACCAGAGCTGGGTCTTCTATCGTCCCCTCCTGGGCCCAGTGCAGCATGGTCTCTGATATCAGCTGCTGTAGAGAGACTAGAAAGAGAGAGGTATGTTTTTACATCTGGTATGTAACTGAAAGAACCTGTATGGATTTTCAAGTAACAGAATCAAATGTGATTCCAAAATAATGAAAATGCTCATTTTTGAGAGCCAATAAGACTGGTAGTGTTTCCTACCAGGTTTGTTTACAATCTCCTCAGGCAGGCCAGACATTCTCCTTTTTAAATGAATTATTTTATCCACTAGGCTTTGAAGGTGATTTCTGACTGATTGGTTGTCCTCATCCTCATTCCCTGAATCACTGTCTATCTCCAATCCTGAATTAAAGAAAGTAAAAAAAATATGTGAATAAATGTCATGATGCCAGTTGATGGCAATACAATTATGGCATTAGTTGTCCTAATTGACTGCCTACCACAGTGGCTCATTAGATCCTGATGGAATTCCCACATCAAATCTTGGATGTCCTCTGGACATGGACATTCCTGACACTCTTCCCGGAAGCTCAACATCGTGTTTATCTGGACAGAGATGAAAAAAAAATGAAACAAGTGATTAGGGAAAGTTCAATCTGCATGAAATGAAAAAATTCATCCTATTTTCTAAACGTGTGTTATTAATGTCATTGAGAATTATTTTATTTTAAATTATTTAAAGGTATAGTTCACGCAAAAATGAAAATTTTGTCATTAATTGTGCACCTTAAAGTTGTTCCAAACCCGAAAGACCTTCAGAACACAATTTGAGAATTTTTTAAAGAAATCCAAGAGCTTTCTGACCCTGCATATACAACAACCCAACTGACATGTTCAAGGCCCAGAAAGGTAGCAAGGACATTGTTAAAATAGTCCATGTGGCATCAGTGGCTCAACTGTAATTTCATGAAGCTATAGGAATACTTTTTGTGCACAAAGAAACCAAAATAATGACTTTATTCAACAATTTCTTCTCTTCTGTGTCAGTCCTTGACATGTATTCATGACAGTGCCATGAAAGACGACAGAAGATAAAGAAATTGCTAAATGAAGTTGTTATTTTTGTTTTCTATGCACACAAAATGTATTCTCATAGCTTCATAACATTATGGATGAACCACTGATGTCACATGGATTATTTTACAAATGTCCTTACTACTTTTCTGAGCCGTGTACGTAGTAGTTGTGTTGCTGTCTATGCAGGGTCAGAAAGCTCTCAGATTTCATCAAAAATATCTTATGGTGTGTTCTGAAGATAAACGAAGGTCTTACAGGTTTGGAACGACATGAGGGTGAGTAATTAAAGGCAGAACTTTCATTTTTTGAACAACAGATTTCATGCAGATGTGTGTCACAATATGGAGGAAGAGATCTGTTGTTATTTCCTTTACATGTCTTTAAATGGATAATTCATTAAACTCAGAAAGTCAAAATTCATACACGCTAATGATGTTTCAAACCTGTATAGCTTTCGTCTGTGAAACTCTAAATAAAATATTTAGAAAAATGTTTCAGTGGGTCTAAAATAACACTGAACTCTACTGATCTTCATTTTATGGACATTCTGAAAATATCTCTTTTTCTGTATACAGATCAATTCAGTTAACATTTGACCTCTGACCTGCTCCTTAGGCGGGGAACGGAATTCTTTAGTTTTGCGTGCAGTGAGGGAAGCAGACATGTTAAGCGCATCCATAACTTCATTGTAACGGAAGCGCTGGTTTTCTTGAAGACGACCTACGAAGTCACCTGAGAACGACATCACAGCCTCTACTCTGTGACGCACCTGGCAGTCACACAGGTACTTCAAAAGGTGGCACATCTGATGATGAAAAAGAAAAATGGTGAGTAAAGGAATCTGGTCAGGGGAAAAAATTTTTTTTTTTTATTGCGCCAACCTGTAATTTGACAGCTTCTGGAAGCTTCATCTGAAGAAGACTTTGCTGAGGGACATTATCCTCCCAATCTCTACCCTCTTTTTCCTCTCTTTCTCCATCATTCTCTTCCAGTTCATCCATCCCTTCTATTTTACATGTTCCTCTCATGTAACTAGCCGGCAGGATGAGACTAAACACGGCCTGCAGATCTGCCCCCTGATACACACCCATCAGCAGGAGAGTGTGAAGTAAACCCAGCAGGGGAACCAGCAGGAGCTCTATGCTTCCCCCTGCAGGATCCCTCACACCCTGCCCTATTGCTGTCACTGCCTCCTTCAACATTGCTATGACAACATCCTTTAATACATCCAATGGGAACTCTGGGCTGTCTTGGTGCTTGTCACTCAACAAAGCCCCACCCTCATCTCCATCCATCACGTTTATTTTATAAACTCTAATGAAGCAAGGTGATGTAAAACGCATTCTTGGCCATAAGGAAGTGCCGAGGTCACTTCCCGGGAATCTCTGCACCTTCTTATTGTTTTTGTAAAGCGTTATAGACTGTGTGGTGTCCGTCACAGGCACAATGTATTCGTGGGACATTGCCTGCCTGGCACTGGCGTGGGCATCGAGGTGGGTGTTGATGAGAAGGTTGTAGTAACTTGTCCGCAGGTGGCCTGGCATTCTAGAACACTGCAAGGTAAACAAGAGTTGTGATTGGTCCACGTGGCTGCAGAGGGCGTGGCTAACATGTGTGTTTCCATGAGCTGAAAGGGCTGAGTAGAGACGAAGGGTGTGGTCATGGAACTTCAGGAGATCACGCAGTTCAGACAGTTCCAGAATGTCCACACACCTGAAAGTAAGAGAAGAGGATAACCACACTTTTTTTTTTTCATTTAACAAATTTTTTTAGTACATTTGTATTTTTAAACAACAGTTTTGGAAGCCATTTCTGCTACTGAATAAAAAATGAAAAATGATAATTGTGACTTTTTATCTCACAATTCTGACTTTTTTTCTCGTAATTGCTACTTTACATTTCTCATGATATAAACCCACAATTCTGACTTTATTTCTCTCAACTGCGAGTTTATATCACACAATTCTAAAATGCGAGATGTGAACTTGCAACTGCGAGAAAAAAAGACTTACAAATCTTAAATCTGATCTTAAAAATAAAAATCTAAAATTTTGCTAATTGTCAGATTTTAAATTTCAAAATTATAAAACAAACCCCCAGATATTTCAGTTTTGTTAATCGTCACATTTTTAAAAATCTAATTTACATTTTTTACTATTTTTTTTCTAGCTCCATAGATAATAATAACAAAAATGTTGAAAAGTGTATTACATGTTTTAGAGATTAGCTTAAAATTTAATTTGTATAATATATAACATTTGTATATGGTATACAGTAGTCAACATTTGAAATGGATCAAAACCTTTCATCAAAGTTGTCCTAAAATCAAAACAATACCCATACTTGTCTTAGTACAACTTTGATGAACTTTTGTTGATCCACTTCAAATGCTGACTACTATAAATCATGATATATTAGAAGTCACTTGATATGTCCAATGTGACCTCTGACCTGTTCTCCTCAGGTATATAAAGTGTCATGATCTGTTGTATCTGAGTGCAACGAGCTCTCCAGCCATATCTCTCCTCCAGACGGGTCACTTCCACAGGCTGAGCATGGTCAGGTACTCGGGTCCACCGCATAGGCGTTAGGTGTTGAACACACAATCTAGGAGGGCACTGAGGCTTTGCATTTCGTCTTTCGCTCCGAAAAACTCCCGCTGATAATGGCATCACATTCTGTGGGCAACAATACAAATCCATAATCTGCAGCAAACATTATAGAGAAAACTATATAGAAAAAGTCATTTGAAGTTTGCTTTCTTAGATGCAGAAATGCTTTCTTTGTAAAAGCTCATAACTGTGTTTATGAAAATATAATAATATAGTTTTGCAAGGATATATAATTCAATCTGTACTCTTGTTTTGGTCCAAGCCATAAATGGATGTGTTGCAACTGACTTTAAGAAGACCGATACTGCATTCAAGGTTTTTATTTATTAGCGCCAAAGGAGACATTGCTGGCAATGAAATATATTATTTGCAAAGTCGCAAGGACGCCCATTGGGCTGAAAGATGCACTTTTTCAGACATTTATTTGGTCTGGCCATGAAAAACAGAACTCATGAACTTGTTTACCTTGATACGTCCCAACTCAAACTGGAAAACATTAGAACTTGTGGCTTTAGCAAATACAGCAGGGAAAAGCTTGGTTCCAGGTTCCACCTACAAAATGAGAGACATTGCTGAGGTGAAACTAAAGACTAAAAAGAAGAGTGTGGCTCAGTACCATAATTTTGGCTTCGGTACAATACCTGAATGTGATACCTCGGTATCGATACTAAATTGATACCATAGGTGACAAATACCCAGCCTTAAAAGATAAGTTAATTGAAAACTATTTAGTAAGTAATGTTAACATACTAAACATGTATTAGTTAATTTATCATTTTTAACTAATTATTGACCTAGATTAATAAGTGCTGTAATACTGTTAGGTCAGCTTACCTAATAAATTTTAAGCCTGCTTTACTGTAAAGTGTTATTCTAACAGTTAAAGTATATAAAATCACATAATTATCTCTCTTTCTCTGACTGTTTTCAGATTTCAGACTCAGATAGCCAAAGAAAAACCATGCCAAATTTAAAATTCCGGTATACCGCGCATCCCTAGAGTGTTTTAAAATCACAACTACATAGTCAAGTATTTTTCAAAATATAAGCATAGGTTATTTTATGGGACAGTATATATGCCAAGATTATTAGTATACACTAATGTAGTATAACCTATATGCAAAGCTAAATATTTGAATGGGAAATACTTCTGACTTTGATGTTTACCTGGTAGTATGTTGCAAGCTCCTTGCCATTAGCAGTGAATGTCAGAAGGCCTGTTGCTGTATCAACTAGACATCCAATCTCCAGACCACTGCTGCTGCGACTATGAGATAAACTACTGCCCTCTGCTGCACACACCATGTAACAGCTGCTACGCTTGACACTAACAAATGAATACACACACACCAGTATTTATTTATTCATATTAGCTTTTTCATGTATTTTCCCATATTATAACAAAAGGAAAAGAGGTTACTTTTGTTTAAAGATACAACATCTCTTAGAGGCCCTTTAAGTCTTACCTCTCATGAACTTTGCCCCATTCATCCCCAAGAGTTACTGTGACGGTGCAAATGCTGTCCAGGTCAAAGGTCACATCACGATGGTGAAACTTAGAGGTTACCCACCCGACCCAAATGTAGGAGGGCTCTTGACTGAATGGGATTTTCACAGAGTAATAATACTGCAGTGAGAAAGAAAGAAAAAGAGAGATGAGATTATGTTAAACTCAGTCAAACCAAAACTACTTGTGCCATTCAGTGATTCAGTATGGATGCATAATAAAATGATTATTGACTACCGTGGTGCAATGAACGAGGCGGTTGTCTTCATCTTTCTCAATGGCCAGCACTTCCTCCAACAGACGTGCTGATGAATGGCTGGTGTTTAACTCTGGTTTCTTCTTCAGCAGAAACCTACAGCCACCAATTGATACAGGTATGTAATAAAGACAGTTTCAGTTAATAATAGTTACTCATGTTAGTCCAATTATGTTTGGTGTTGGAGTGAACTTACCGCTGTTTGAGTCTAGATGGCTTTTCCTGACTGTGGTCCTTGTGATTATTGAGTTCATCTCTGGATCCTGCGTATCTGTGAGCTTTCATCAGTAACTCAAAGTCAGAATCTGCTTCTCCTTCCTCTGGATCTCTGAGGTGGCATGCCACACCGCTGCTGGGTGGCACATTGACCTCACCGGGGCTAGAGAAAACCTGTGCACACTCAATTGGCATGCTCAGACGGTAAAATCCAACATCGCTTGTGCCCCTTTCCTGCTGACCAGAAAACGTCTGTGTTACTTTCAGACATGGGGTGTTGTCAGCTGTTCCATCAACACGAATCACCTGGGAAGAAATTTGAATATTAGAGAAGATCGCATGTGACCATAAAATAATTCGAATCTAAGTTTAGTAACAATGTGGTAGTCTTGCCTTAAATAGATGAAATAAAAATGAAATAAAATATAACTAAAAAAAAAACCTTCGGTTTATCTACAGATATATCTTTTACCTACAAATGCATCACCCACACTTGAGGTAAATGAACTAACCTGTATATTAGGATGGTCATTGGGTATGGGAATGAACAAAGGCTCTCTCCAGTTCATCCATAGCGGTATCTCTTTGCTCATGTTTAAACCAAAGGGATGGTATCCCTCATGTAGGCCACAAACACTGAAGTATCTCAGTGAGTCAATCTGATGACCCAAATTTAAACGTCCAACCTGGTTGATTCCTATACTACATACAGGAAGAAAACCTAGTATTCAAAGAGAAAACAGTGAGAAATGTGTTAGCGGAAAAATACACATTTATATATATATTTTAAATATATTTGATACATATGTGGAATGGAAAATGATCACAGAGAACTCACCATCAGATTTATTAAAGTCTTTTACAGCCAGTTCAGAACCACGAGTGTTTAGAAGTAGCTCTCCATTAAGAGTAACCATCATAGTGCATGTAGTCAGGTCCAACAAACAGCCAATTACATCCCCCTTCTTCCAACGGCCACCCAATCGCTCTGCCCCGCCATGCCACCACTGCCCCTAAAATACGATGTGCAATAGATTTAAAAAAGAAAAAGAAAAAAAAATATTTCATGATCCTTAACTCTTCCTAAAGGCAACTTGTTTATGACCTCAGTACAATTTGTTTTGACATCATAAATTATTACTGCAATACCTTAGAACCATCAAATACAAAGGCCTGATCGTCTGACCCAAGATCTACGTCGGGTTTACATCCAGGCCGTGCCCAGCCCACTTTCATCTCTCCATCAGTTACAGCCTCAAACTCAAAGTACCATTTTCCATCATGCACTGCAAAAGGCTGCTCCAACCGGAAAATCCGAAAACTCTCTGCTGTCGCAGACTTAATATTGATACTTGAAGCTATGGGAGGGAAAAACACAATGTTTAATTAAAAAATTTGGGGTTGGTAAGTTTTTTTTAAAACATTTTTATAAGAAGTCACATATGCTCACTTAGTCTTAATTACAATTTAAAATGCTGCTTTCTTTTTTAATATTTTTAAAATGTAATTTATTCCTGTGATGGCAAATGTTAATTTTCAGCATCATTACTCCAGTCTTCAGTGTCACATGATCCTTTAGAAATTATTTTAATATGCTGATTTGATGTTCAAGAAACATTTCTTATCAGTGTTGAAAACTGCTGTGCTGCCTAATAATTTTGTGGAAACCATAATAGTTTTTTTACATGATTCTTCAATGAATAGAAAGTTCAAAAGGGACCATCAACTGTCCATATTCTTCAAAATACAGTTGAAGTCAAAAGTTTACATACATCTTCCAGAATCTACAAAATGTTTATTATTTTACCAAAATAAAAGGGATCATACAAAATGCATGGTTTTTTTTTTTTTTACATAAAAGAGGTTTACATATAGTCCCTTAAGAGAAAATAATAGTTGAATTTATAAAAAATGACCCTGTTCAAAAGTTTACATACAATTGATTCTTAATACTGTTGTTACCTGAATGATCGTTTAATGATAGTTAAATAGTTAAACTGCCCATTGTTTTTCAAAAAAATGCTTCAGGTCCCACAAATTCTTTGGTTTTTCCAGCATTTTCATGTATTTGAACCCTTTCCAACACCGACTATGATTCTGAGATCCATCTTTTCACACTGAGGACAACTGAGGGACTCATATGCAGCTATTACGGAAGGTTCAAACGCTCACTAATGCTTCAGAAGAATAAACGATGCATTAAAAGCCAGAGGTGTAAACTTCTGAACAGAATAAAGATGTGTACATTCTTCTTATTTTGCCTAAATATCTTTTTTTTCATTTAGTACTGCCCTTCAGAAGCTACAGAAGATACTTACATCTTTCCCAGAAGACAAAATAAGTTAAATTTACCCTGATCTTCAAATTCAAAAAGTTTTTACCCCCTGGCTTAATGCATTGTGTTTGCTTCTGGAGCATCAGTGAGCATTTGAACCTTTTGTAATAGTTGCATATGAGTCCCTCAGTTGTCCTCAGTGTGAAAAGATGGATCTCAAAATCATACAGTCATTGAAAAGGGTTTAAATACACGAAAATGCTGAAAAACAAAAGACCTGAAGTATTTTTCTGAAGATAAGCGGGTAGTTTAACTGTTCAGGACAAACAAGGTACTCATAAACAACTATCACTAAACAAAAAAACACAGCTGTGGATCATTTGGGTAACAACACACTATTAAGAATCAACTGTATGTAAACTGTTGAACAGGATCATTTTCTCTTGTAGACTATATGTAAACGTCTTTGATGTGAAATATCTTATTCAGGTCAGTACTAAATAAAAAATAACATGCATTTTGTATGATCCCTTTTATTTTGGTAAAATAATTAACATTTTGCAGATTCTGCAAGGTGTATGTAAACTTTTGACCTCAACAGTATTTTAAAGAATATGGATAGTTGTTGGTCCCTACTGACTTCTAAAGTATTTGTATACATACTTTGGAAGTGAACAGGGTCGATCAACTGTTTGGTAACCCATATTCTACAAAATATCTTATGTTCAACAGATAATAAGGAACAACTTGAGGGTAAGTAAATGATGACCAAATTTTCATTTTTGTGTGATCTATCCCTGTATACTTTTTGTTATAATATAAAAGTCCTTACTATCACTGATCAATTTATCAGAAAATTTCTTTGTTCTAAAAGTAAACCTTTTTTGCAAAGTTTGAAATTTAATTAAATGTAATTAAATGTCCAAATGACAATTCTCTAGACTATACTCTTGGAAAAGGATAAACTTCCCACCATGTTCTTGCTCCAGCGGTTCCACAGTATATCCAAACCCAAGAAGGGTACCCAATGCGTCCCTCATAGCATCTCTACCAGTTTGTTTAGTCTTCTCATCCAACAGGGAAAATGGCACTAGTTGAGTACTTCTCTTATACATTACATCCTAAAAAACCTTATATAGTGAGAGCCAAATTACACTTATAGATTTTCATTCCAGCGATAAGTAATACCCAAGATTACATTTATATTGTTTGTTTTCATAAAAATACTTTAATTTCCACCTGCTGTGGTCCACAGCTCCAGCCCTGCCTGATACGTTCTCTGGCCCAGAAGTTGTGTTCATTCTCAGCCAGTTTCTCTACCAACTCTTCCTGAGAAGCTGTTAGCGCAACACGGGACTGATCCACTGGAGCTGGTTTATATCCATTCCATAGCTCATACCTGGACAGGTGAAGTAATTAGGGTTTATTTAACACTCAACACTTTTGCACTGTTGCATTCATGTTAATCTTAAAAGTCAGGTGTTTTAGTGAAGAATTTTATTTTGATATACTTATTTGACAGGCGGACATATTTCACATTCTCATCAGCATGTTCGTCAGAGAGTCCAATATGGACACCAAAAGCCAGAAGAGTCCTTCCACAACACAAGAAGAAGATTATGATTAATAATGAAGAGCTAATTAATAGTTTATCAGCCACAATAATCAATGTCATACCTGAGGATATTCTCAGATGATTGAAGGTTATGAATTCGCTCCTGATCTGGAAGTTTAGAAAACTCAACTAGACACGGGTGTACTTTTTTGCTCTCATCTTTAACCTAGAAGAAGAGATGCAGTTTTCAATATACATCAGAACGAGATGGAACTACTCAAAGGATGTTTCTCAGATACTTACAGGTCCGTAGGTCCAGCCCTGCTCTATTTTGTCAATAATCCAGAGTTCATGAAGGTTTTCTGCTAATCTTTCTTTGATCTGCTCCAACTGTGGAGGATATTCAACCTGACAAGATGCAGAGTTGAGTGTTAAGGGTGTCCAACACTCATACGAGTTGAATCAAGACTGTAGCTTGTAATAACTACATGCTAAATTTAAAATAATCAGAGCGTACTTAAAATTGAATAGTACCTCACTGGAATCCACTGGAATGGGGATAAAGGTGACTGGGCTTGTAGGTACAACAGGGCCTAAGAGGTCACGTTGGCATTCAGAGTGATTTTGTGTTAGTTCGTGAAACAGTTCCAGCTTACAGCGGGTTTTGGGGAGAAGAGCTTCAGCACATGGAGAGAAACCAGCTGGAGGAAGAAACCTAAATTCCCCCTGTCGACCTCCAAACAACACACGCACCCTAATAAAAAAAACAAGCACTAGTTAAAGGGATAGTTTACCCAAAAATGATAATTCTGTCATTAATTACTCAGCCTCATGCCGTTCCAAACCTGTAAGACCTTCATTCATCTTTGGAACACAAATTTAGATATTTTTGATTAAATCCGAGAACTTTCTGACCCAGCATAGCAATGCAACTACCACGTTCAAGGCCCAGAAAGATCTTCAACTGACACAGAAGCGAAGAAATTGCTGAATAAAGTCGTTATTTTTGTAGTATTCTCATAGCTTCATAAAATTAGGGTTGAGCCATTGGACTATTTTTTATTTTTATTTTAACATGGACTATTTTGTCGTTGTCCTTACTACCTTTCTGGGCCTAAAATGTGGTAGTTACGTTGCTGTCTATCCAGGGTCAGAAAGCACCCGTATTTCATTAAAAATATCTTAATTTGTATTCTGAATGAAGATCTTATGGGTTTGGAATGACATGAGGGTGAGCAATTAATGACAGATTTTCTATATTTGGTTGAAATACCCCTTTAAGCTGTTTTACGATGTAAAGGTAGAACTGGAGAGTCAGAGCACATTTTCATTGCGTGATGAATTGTGAGCAAATAAACCTACAAGTAACACAAGATGCAAAATCAAAATCTATTCATAGGTAACTCACTGCACTCCAGCTGAGAAGCTGACCACAGGAAACAGCAGCCCATCCACATTGAAGTTCTCCAGCATGCCTTGAACTGGCTGTCCATTGACCCGGAAGGAGACGCAGGTTGAACTAAGGTCAAGGCAGCAACTAATGACATCATCCTCCCTTAGCAAGTGCTGATTGGGTGAGGTGACCCTCCGACCTACACCTCCTAGAAAAGAATACACAAATAGGATTTAGATTTCGGTTCAGAAGAATTTAGAAACACTTCAAAATAACTTTTATTTTTAAGCAATTTAACACATTCTTGTTGAATGTTTTTCCAAAAAAGGTAATCATTTGAACAGTATTTTACGTGCTTAGTCTTCATCTTACCTGTCCAGAGCTGGAGTCCATCAAACCCGTAAGAGCAGAGGTCATCTCCTACACCATTTGACCCCCAGCCGTGACCCCCTGTGGGGGAGGGATGGTACCCTTCAGTGCTGGCCCAACCCACTCGCAAGTGAGTAGGCTCTGCTGTCACAAAAGGCTCCGCCTTTTCAACTACAACCTCATAATACCACTTCCTGTATTGGGCGCAGTCATCCCTTGCACACAGGAAGATGTTTGGACGAACACTAAACAGACAAAAAAGAAAAAAACGTTCCATACCAATTTTTAAAAACATTTATACTCATAGTTGATCAATTTCTATATTATAACAGACTAAAATAATTTGATAACAGATCACCTGAAAACTTGGTTAACCAGTCTTGTCTGTAGCAGCAGGTCTCTTTCTGGCAGCAGTGTGTCACAAATCAAATGCTGATTAGAGCGGACGGCCATGCCATGACACACACAGAGTGAGCACAACACATCCAAAATCTGAAAACGCAAAAAAAAAAAAACACACAAACATGTTAAATAGTAAACAGTAATCTTCTCATCGACTAATGGTTATTCGACTATTAGGGGGCAGTCCTAATTATTTCACACTGTTTTTACTGTATTTTTCATCAATAAATGCATACTCTGATATAATACTTGTTACCTTATGGTTTCTTCCATGTTTGTCCAGAAGTGAGATGATAGATTTTATGTGACTTTCCTTAATAACGTTCAAAGCTTCAGGACTTTCTAATAAAACACAATGTAACACTTCCAATATTCCTAAAAGAAAAAAGTATGGGAGTGTGATGCATTAAAACAATGTCTAGACTCTAAAATTAACTTATTCTAGTCACAATAGGAGCTAAACTTATTTTCAAAACATCTACCAGAGGAAGCCTCCAGCTTCTCAAGTCTGCTGACCAGCCAGTCCAAGGAACCAGAGAAGTGGGCACAGTTATTCCTATTACCCCTGATTAGGGCAGCTGAAGGGAAAATAGAAAATTTGTTAATAAAAGCTACACCTGAATTATAACTCTTGAAGCATGAGTCATCCTATACCTAGCAGCTCATAAAAAGAGTTCAAGATCATTTCCCATGACTCTCCTGCCTCTTTCCCAGCAGCCTCTGCAAAATGAGTAGCACTGTTGTACACATGCAAGTGATCGATGCAGTCCAGCACCAGAGTGATTATACCCTGTGAAAAGCACAATGAAGCTGAATAAAAAAGTAAACAGTTCATGTATTATTGCAGTTTGTATGAGCTTTCTCATTTGCCACAGGTATTACCTCATCTTGGAAAAGATTTTGTCTGTTTTTCAGTGCTCTAATATCTCCCTGTCTGACCTCATGGTCCTGCCCCATTTCAGGACATTTAAAATAACCAAGCAAATCTCTGAGGGTCAGGCGGACCATCTCAATTGGAAGATCCAATTCAGTGTTGTGTTCCTTTTGGCTGACATCATCTAATCCCCTTCAGAAGTAAAAACAAGTCATTAAAAACATAAATGTGCTTGTTTAAGCACATTTTGGCCTTTTAAAACCATTTGGAAATTGAAATGCTTAAGCAAAGCTGATAAGCACACATTATTTCGTCTGATACCATTCTACTGTTTTCTACATTTACCTAATGAATTTTGAGAAGAGAAGGGCAGAGCTTCGAATTAAACAAGCAGCTTGTGACTCCTCCCTCTGAGAGCGAGAAAGGGTGATTCCATCATCCATGTGACCTTCTGCTTGCAAAACAGCCTATGAAATAGAAGCACTTAATCATTCTGATCAAAATTTGTATCAATCAGAACCAATAAAAAGAAGGTGCTATGGCTTTGTTTTGGCAGTTTCTGAGTTCACTTTTTGTCTTTTTCCATTAAATTAATCAAAAGTGACAGCAATATAAAAAAATAATAATACTTAAACAATCAACAGTGAAAACACAGTAAGAAATGTTTGTTAAGCACCAAATGAGCATATCAGAAGATTTCTATGTACTGTAAGGGTTCTTAACCAGTATGACTTTAGACCTTATTTTATTTATGTAAGTTTACCTGTCTCTGCACATTTTCCTTCTGTCTCTTGGAGTCAGTGGTCTGATATGTGAGCCAAAGGCCTGTGTCAACATGCTGAATGAAGCAAAGAGAGTCTCCATATTTGATCTCAGGTGCGCCCATGCCATCTCTCTTTTTAAAGTACAAGCTCTCTTGGCTCACTTCCTATAAAATAAAGAAGGAAAGTTTGCATTAACCATAAATAAAATGTAATGCCACAGTACACTTTAAAGGGAACCCCAGGTATTAAGACTTGTATAGCTTAACATAACGTAAATTATGTCTCTTACTAAAATATGTAGTAGAAAACCCATTAATGACTTTTACGTTTTTAAAAAATGGACTATGGAGGTGCCATTATTTCAATGATGTGAAATGATCGCACTCGTTGAGCTACTGGCGTTGCCTGTTGCTACCTGTTTTACTGCAACACAACTTGGGAAAATAAAATACTGGTATGATGACCACAGCTATTGAAAGAGCTTACAGGTGGCGATGGATATAAGCTTAGGCTTAAACCAAGTGCCGTACTACACATTTTTCCCTACAAGTAGTGTAAACGCCCCCGGATATCGAGTGAAATCCACGCAGAGAAATTCCTTCAGTGGCTGCGGCGTCATAACAAGCGTCGGCATGTTTACATGCTGCCAGGATGGCATCTAGCGTTTCTTGTCTCTGCCATATGTAAGCTCTTTCAGTAGCTGCGGTCTACTAAAAGCCTAAAAAGGCATCAGGGCTGAAGTGGAGAGAACAAGTAGACGCAGGTCTTTAGGAAGTTTTATTCATCCACAGGCATGTTCCCATTCTTTTCTCCTCTTCCTATCACTAGGAAAACAGTAAAGACTTACATTGCTTCTCTTGTTGCCCTTCAACTGAAAATTACAACCATAAGCCACACAATGTGGCATCGTATCAGTATTTTATTTTCAGAGTTGTGTTGTGGTAAAAATAGAAACATGTAGTCCCAGTAGCTCACCGAGTGCAACCATTTCACATATTTAATTTAGCTATATAACTATGTGTATTTTTTTATTTAAAAAAACTTTAATGGGTTTTCCACAACGTATTTCAGTAAGAGACATAATTTACATTTCATTAAGCCTTTAGGAGAAAGTGTAGACAGGAAAAACTATGATGCAGACTATACAATATAATCAAAAAATGTTATTTATCTGGTTATGTTGTGTTTACAACTGATATATCCAACCTTTGATGCACGGAGACAAAACGCTGTACATTTAACATCAGCTCTCTCTCTCTCCACCAGCTGTAGTCCCCGATCATGAGTGAGTCCCAGGTACAATCCGGTGGAAAGGTGGCGAAGACGGAAAGGCTGACCCCAGTGAGTGTGGCTGCCACTCCACCTGCAAACAATCCTTCACTAATGCAATCTGACCAATACAAAAGGAATAAATATATATTTTAACTAACTGTCATTCGTGAACTAACTACAGGAACACCTACGCAACATGTAACATTTCAAGCCTCCATAAAGATCGAGCCTGGAGAGATACCGAGCCTCCCTCAAAATTGACAGATCTGGAGGAATAAATGGGGAATGGTGAAATAAGATGTAATAAATGTAATTCAGTCAGCTAGGTGACCTCTCTGACCTGCGTTCCTCCCGTCTGTGTTCAGCTGCGTGAATGGTCAAACATTCATCCGTGTGCCCATGTAGCAGACGCACAGTATCCCCTCCTCTCACATGACCTACAGGTCAAAAACAAACACATGAAAAAGGGACATAAAATGTAATACAATATAAAATATTACAAAAATAAATAATTGTGATTGGTCATCTACCCTGCGTCTCCACAGTCTGAGTGGAAACAAGAGCCACACTCCATAATGTTTGCTGGAAAGCAGCATCCACCCGACCAGTGCCGTTGTCATTACCTTCACCGTTACTCCATGACACATGCTAGAAAGAGAGACAGACTGTCACACCGCATAAAATGCTGATATACAGACATATAAATAGATAACCAGGTGAATGAATAAGCAGATTTACTCACTAGGTATCTCTCAGAAGAAACACTAACTAAGATGAGATCGTCACCCACTCTGACTTTCTCACCCTCTGACCTCTGTTTGGAGGCAGGATGAACCGTCCACCAACACACCTCACCTGAAACCATACAAAACCATCATAACATCCATAATATGGTAGCCCTCGTCTTTATGATGCATAAACATAGTCACTATGTTAAGATTGTGTCTTATGAACTAGTTTCCCCAACTCGTAATAGACAAGGGGTAATAAGACTTACTTTTCATATTCAAAATAAACCAATCTATCATTTTGTAACTGAATTTTAAATGTTATGACTGGTCTTGAAAGGGAAAAAAATTGTAAACTTTTTAAGACTAGTCTAAGCAACCGGCTGAAGATTAAAAAATTCACACACACATTTCACAGTATACAGGGGAAAATCTAAACTTACCCTTTGTATCCTCCTGCAAGCCAACATCAAAAGCCAGTTTGTCAGAGGAAAGGCCTGATGCGGACAGACAGCAAAGATACTAAAACAAGACATTAGAAGTTTAAAGTTAAAACATCATAGTCCCAGTATAGCAGCCACTGATTAATAACAAGGAAAATCAAGCCTGGCTTACCATGTCGCTGTAGGCATGTCGAAAGAGAACTGCTTGGCCATAAAGCAAAGTACGACGCCCAGCTGCCTCACGTGACTGAAATAAAACCATTTGAAATAGAAATCTTTATAAATGTCTTTACATGCATTTTGTTGAATGAAAGTATTAATTCCTTCAAACAAAAATCTGACCCCAAACTTGAATGGTTGTGTATATGGGTAACATATTTTACTGAACATTCATTGATAACATACTGTTCGCTGTTGCAAAATTCTGACTTGTACCCTCTTTTAGTACAGTACATTACCCACCCCTGCATGCTGGTCTTCATGGTTGGCCAGCATCTCCTGCAGCGCTCGGACTGACAGACACTGGTCAAGAACAAACACGCACACAGAAAGGTCTGCCGGAACATTCTGTAAGTGAAAGCAAAGACGCTTTTTGAAAAATATGATAATGCACTGTTTTTACACACAGAATAGTAACACAGAATAGTAATTTGGTTTAAAAATGTTAATGAGCAAATGCACATCTCACCTTTGAGTTGGACGTGGACTCAAGGTAACACAGCCGGTCACCGAAACCTTCTGCAGCTAAACACAGTTTCTGTTGATGAGGGCCTGATGAGCAACACCTCAGTACCAGCTCATCCCTCTAAAAAAACACATTCACATTACAGACCAGACTTTACTCATTACAATAGAAAAACAGAAATAAGAATATGGACTATTATCTGATATGATAAAAAAAAAACACATTATAACTTAAACTCAAAACATAGGTTTTGGTGTGTCTTACCATATTATTTTACCTTAATTATAAGCACACTGGTTTAAAGTGCAAACAGTTTTACCATTTACTGCTCATTGTTATTCTTCTCATTATTTCCATATACACCTTATTTTTTCCGTAAGAACCATTTGTAAATTTAATGTGTCTGGCTTCCAGCCTCATCCGTGTCCAGCTATTTTTAGCTCATTTTGCTAAAAATTGGTATGTCTTCAGCGTTTAAGAATAAGGTGGATATATTTAAATAATAATTAAAAAAATAGGAATCTGTATCTGAATTTCACTTGGTTAAATACATTTCATGAACTGTAAAAAGGAAATTAGAAAAAAAATCAAGGTAACACAATACATTGAGATTTGATTAACTGATGAATGTTTATTTGTTAAATGTATCCTATTCAGCCAATATATCACTCAGAATGGCAGAATGATCAATAATAACATTTTAAAACATGCTGCAAAGGCATTACATTCAAACGGTTTGTAAAAATGCACTTACACCTCAATAATAGTAACAATGTAACAAAATTCAAGTAAAAATCACAATCAGTAATGTTGTTCAATATTAAGCTGTTGGCCTACCATGTTTTAATGTAATTAATTGACTAAATAATTCAATTTTTTCTGTGAAGCCCCGTATGCTAGATAAAATGTAATTGCTCCTCTTACAGTGTGGACAATAGCTGTGCTTTATTAGTGCAGTGCTGCCTTATAAGGACCGAATCCTGGTTTATCAGTCAGTGAATAGAGAATTCCAACACCTCCAGCTTGTCATATGAGTTTCAGTGCCCAGCAGTGGGTCTTACACACACAAACACACACATTCTGACTTTCATGTCACTTTTTAAAGCTATAGTTAACACTACGTGAAACAATTAATGATTTTCATCATGTTGCTGTTACAAATGCATGTGCTAAAATACATACAGTGAATCAGCAGAAGTGTGTACTGTATGTGTGTGAGAAAGAGAGAGCACAGTATCCCATTTATCTCTGTTTTAGAGATATGGAGCTAAGAGTGGATAGCTCACACAGCAACAGACCCTCCAGTTCCTCTGTTACTGATAACACAAAGTAAAAATAGACACCAGTGATATGGGTCAAACTCTCTCAAAAATGAATTAATACATACATACATACAGCATGTAACCACATATATAAAACCATAGACCAAACAATTAATGATAAATACAGTTACAGTATGAGCAATTTCTTATGATATTGTACTAAATAACACTGTTAATGTCTGTGGTGCACATCTAAATTCCAAATATGCTGGAAACATGCCTGTGTATCCATATGCATGGCCAAAAATGTTTCAGATTTATTCTTTTGTAACCCATCTGCTAACATCTAATAGTTATGTCCAAGAATCTCATCAAGGTCCCATTATTTTAATATAACAACCAAACTAACTGCACTTTAATAATTAGCACTTTTGCCGTCTTTAGTTACAAATGCAGTTCAGCATAAAGACATCATTCATTGCATTCAAATTTGTATTTTAATGCAGTCCATTTTACTTACAGTTCGCAGAAACTGAATTTCATCTTCCGCTTCTCCTATATCCATGTTCAGTGAATATGCAGCCGGTCTTTGGATTTGATCTGTTGAGGGAAATGTGTCTAAGAACCAGAAGACTGAAGAGCTCCACTCGTCCAGCCACAGGTACTGAACTCATCCCGGGACAGAGAGACCACCATACCACACATCATGAGATAATGCTGCTGAGATCTGATAAAGTTAAAGTGGGAAAGAAAGGCCTTTTCCATATTTGGCAAGTTAAAGTGGGGAAAGCAAGCAAGCAATGAAGAAATAAAGAAAACAAACAAAAGCATCAAATAAAACAATAACATGTAATTAATGTGCATTATGAATGAATACATTCATTTACTGTCAGTATTTTATACAAGTAAAATCTTTTATTTTATACAAGTAAAAATGCTATATTACACAAAATACTCTATTATGCATATATAAATACATATTTTAAGCCTACATTATGTCAATTACACTGTATTTAAAACTTTTAACAAAAAAGCAGAGACTTGGTCTTTTCATAAGTATGGTTTATTTCATTTATGTCACTGTAAAACACACATTTGGCTTTCTTGCTTATATTAGTCAACAGCAAACATTCACAAATCACTTCTTTCTCATTAAAACTGATTTGATAGGTTAACAAATTGACTAAAAATCAATCAACTGCACAAATGTACACTGAATTAGTGTGACTTACAGTTTAGAAATTTGCTGTATTCATGATAGCTTGACTGATACTCCGGGATTCACATACTTTTTTACTCTTTGCTGTGAATGGTTTACATACTGTGTTCAATACGAACAAGAAATCAATTGTTTGTGGGTTAAGCAGGCTGTGTTTGTCTGTCGTTTCAAAGAGTTCACATACTTTTACCTGCAACTGTAAATTTAGTATTTTAACATAATTTAAGTTTTTTGCTTTATTTGACAAGCCATTTAGTAGTACATATATTGACATTTCATGTATCACCAAATTGAAGAAATGTTCAAGCATTTGCAATATTCAAAACATCATGTACAACCAAATCAGCAGCTGGTGCTCTTATCTGTTTGACTCACTAGTGAAAAGGTCACCTCTTCCTACTTTATTTAAACTGTTACTGTATATGTAATCAGGCACTGTTAGGTTTTCAGGTGATTATGTTGTGGTGAATTGAAAAAATAAAACAAGAAAACCACAGTGGTTTGGTGAGTCTTTCCTAATTTGGGCAAAATTTAAATGTGCAAAATCCTACATACTGTGGGTTTAACACTACCACACAAATTCTGGATAAAGTGGGATTCGAAAAGATCAGAGTAAAATGCATCAAACCTACAATGTACTTAAATGTATTCAACTCTGTATTTAGTCTAACTACTGATTTTGCTGTAATTCAAGTGACAAACCTTCTGTTTTATAATAGCCTAAATGAATAGCATTTTTGGACTAATATAGATATATAACCACTTTCATTTTACTTCCTTCATTGCATTCTATTCATTTCCAGGCTGTATTCAATGTGTATTGACTTATTAGGCATTTAATATCAATCATCTAACAAAATACATCAACTGAGACTAAAAACTAAAACTGTGCTCTTTTATTTATTCGCCATGTTTTCATTTCTTGAGGCTGCTGATCTGATGGGTGAAGAATTTACTTATAAAGGTCAGAGTTGTTAAGAGAGTTAAAGGTCACTCTCTCCATAGAGGGCAGTGGAGAAGGCAGTGTAATCCAGGGCTCCAGGCAGGGCCCCGGGGCCGGCGTATGGGGGCATCCTGCTGATGCAATACTCTGCCTGATCTGGAGGAAGCTCTCGCCTCAACTCATCTGCCAGAATATATGGCTGTACAATACACAAACAACACATGAGGAATATAGAAACAAGTTTTCAGGTACAAAAGACTGTTCTGAATCATAAATGTTATATGAACAACACACACACACACCTTGTCTGCAGCGAGGATCCTGAATGAAGCGATGACCTGTTCAGCTGTGTCTGTGTCCGCTGTCTCTCTTGTCATGAAGTCAATGAAAGACTGGAATGACACAACACCTGAAGTGTTTGGATCAACCAGCATCATGATCCGAGCAAACTCCACCTCACCCTAAAAAAACACAAACATACATACATTTATAGAATTTATATATGTAGCAATAGCCAAAAATACATTGTATGGGTCAAAATTACTAATTTTTCTTTTATGCCAAAAATCATTAGGATATTAAATAAAGATCATGTTCCATGAAGAACCATAACTATATCAAAACTTAATTTTTGATTAGTAATATGCATTGCTAAGAACTTGATTTGGACAACGGTAAAGGTGATTTTTTTTGAACCCTCAAATTCCAGATTTTCAAATAGTTGTATCTCGGCCAAATATTGTCCTATTCTAACAAACCATACATCAGTGGTAAGCTTATTCATTCGGCTTTTAGATGATGTATAAATGTGCAAATTTATTTTTTAAAATAAATACATTCATTTGTTTACAATAAATTTTCCCCCAAATATCTTAAAAATCCTTAAAACTAAATAAAAATACTTGCCAAACAAAACTGTATAAAATAATGAGACTTGTTTTAAGAAAATATATCCAATGTACTTAACATAATATTTTATATTATATAATCTTGGATTTTAAATTACGTTTTTTTTTTTTTTGAGCATGAGCATTAGAAAATGTTATTAGATTTTTATCTTTAAAAAGCAACACTTCCACAAAATGTAAATTAATAGAGCAAAATAATAACAAAAGTATTAACTAAATATGTTTGACCAACAAAATTGTATAAAATAATGGGACTTGTTTTAAGAAAACATTCATTATACATGTATTATATAATTTTAGGTTTTAAATTAAGTTTATTTTCTGAAACCAGTGGCAAAATAGTTTGTTTTGAGAATGAACTTATTTATAAACAAGATTTTATTAGATTTTATCTTTAAATTAAAATAAAATTAAAATCAACCTCGTAAAATAATAATAAAAATATGTATTTTGCCTGGATATTTTATGAAAAAATATGTTTTTATGAAAACAAGTTTTTTTTAGTTCTTAATCAGTGAACCCTATTTAAGGCCCTACCAGATCATAACCCATCGAGATCAGACAGGCCCTAAAGTCATCAGAATCCATCGCCCCATTCTTCTTCTGCAGAGGAACGGTTAAAGGGCAAAGGATGAGGGTGTGTGGGTGACACAGCGACATGGTTGGAATAATGAAGCAATGTGGAGTAGGGAAAAAGACAGCACCTAACACAGAAACACACAAAGAGACAGCACACAACCACACACAGAAAAAAAACAAGAGAGGTACATTAGAACTATATCCTATTGCCTAGGAAATACATATGTATAAATTTATGCAAAGAACTACACATTAGGGTCAAAGGTTAGAGTTGGTTAGTACCTGTTTGACACTTCCTAAATGCCCAAGACTGATCAGACATGCTTTAAACTCATCAGGCTTGAGTTTACCCCTCTGCTCCTGAGAGCAAGTACCCACAACACACAAACATGCATAGGATGTGAACAGAAATGAACTACTATAATCAACATTTTATTAAAAATAGATGCAATTTGTCCTAAAAAATCCATTATGACAGAGCTAAATGACACTGTTTTACATTTGATTTTAGACATACTAAATACTTGTCAAATTTGTTTCAGGAACTGAATGGAAAGATAATTACGACTCTTGCATTATGATGCCTCTGAAGAAGCAAAGGCAAGACATAACACAGAGCAAATATGAAATTAATGTGTTTCAGTTGAAATAAGAGACAAATGTTTTTATAATGCTCAGTCAAAATGGAGAAGTTAATCTTAATAACGATTAGTATAATGTCCATTTAACAAGGAAAGTAGTTAAGCTAGTTCAGAGTACAGCACCCGATCAAAGTGGTTGAAAGAGGATCGGAATTCATTCATCTGCTCCTGGCTGATGCCCTTTGCATCACGTGTCAGAATCTGAGTCTCAATTTCGTTAATAGTGCGAGCGATCGTTGTCAAAAGGAGCTCCCAGCCAACACGAATATGCTGCAGAAGAAAGAAAAAATACTGATGTAAAAATCAGGATCAAGTGACTCAAACATGATTGGTCACATACATTTCTGTGCACACTTTGGAGATTTTTTAATGTTGTCTTAAGAAATCTCTTATGCTGACCAAAACTGCATTTATTTGATCGAAAATACAGTAAAACAGTAAAATTGTGAAATATTACAATTTAAAATAAATGTTTTCTATTTAAATTAAATGTAATTTATTCTTGATTTTTAAGCAACCATTTATCCAGTACTTGTTGGAAAAAAAAATTGTGTGTTACCTCCATAGTGTAGTTAGTATGTTTGTTGTCAAAGATGAGTGACTCCTGGATGATTTGGTGATCTCCCTCCAGTCTGTCTATGTTGGGTTTATAGCTGACGATCACATGTTCATACTGCTTCAGCTGGGTCATCTGATCCTCCAAAGTCCCGCCCATCGCAATAGAACAACGACCAATTTCCTGTCAGATAGATAGATTGATAGATGAATGCGTCTTTTGAGGGTTTTTTTAACATTGGCACAGGTGATGTCTGTGATGGCTGAAGCCACTCACCTCCATCCTGGCCTGTATCCAGGGTCCGATGAGGTTGGCTTGGGCAGCAAATTGGCGTCTGAGCCTTTCGTTAGCATGCTGTCGCGCTAACTCCTCCTGGAGTGCACTGTCACGCTGGGGAACCAGCTTCTTCACCTGAATACACAAACACACATCATTACCATGATTATGATTTTGTTTTGAAGAAGTTTTAACTTAAAAGGGACAACGGATGCAAAATTCACTTTTAGATTGTGTTTGCATATAAATGTGCCTTAGCAGTGTGTGGACACAACCACCCTACAATGATAAAAATCTTTTTTTTAATGCCTAAAAACCTAAACAGTCTCAATTACTATTTCGATTTTCTAAGCAGTATGATACCATACTGCTAAGGCCCTGCCCACGACCACGATCTTTCAAATCGAGCGATTCTCAGATGCCTGTCGGTATGGCATCACACCCACAGCTCCCACGATAGTTGATTGACATGAGCGTCATACCTCCAACCAGCTGTCACAGCAGGGATGTAAGTTAGACAAGAATATCTCAGACTGAGACAAGTTGTGTTGCTGAATGTAATCTGGTCGATTTACTGACATCTGAGCCACTGAAGGTGTGCACCTCCCGATCTACATAAATGCATCCATGTTCGCGCAAATCATTCGTGATCCAGATTCACCTACAGCAGAAGTGAGTATAAGGGTTTTTTTTAAGAATCTCTAAAATCACCTTTTCTAATAATGTGATAGTTAGCAAGTTTCGTGGCTAAACACACTAAATGTGGCTAAAGTAAACAATCTCTCAGAGCAGAAGAGAGAAGAGAGGGGCGGGGTGAGCAGAGCTCATTTGCATCTAAAGGAACAATCCCTCAGAATGGGATGATTTTTGCAGAGCTCATTTTGACAAGGTAAAAATGGGTGTTGTTTTACACAACCACTGATAATTTTTAACCAAAGTATATTATAGACTTTTCATTAAGACCCTAAAGAATCATATAACTTGTGGAAAATGGGCATCCGATGACCCCTTTAAAGAGACATGCACCGAAATGGGTCGGTGAAAAGGGTGATGTTTTAAACGACCCTTGAGGAATTTTAACCAAAGTATGTTGCAGACATTTCATGAAGACCCTAAAGAATCATTCCCACTTGTGGAAAACGGGCATCCATTGACCCATTTAAGAACATTTCTATGCAGTAATGGAACAGAATGGAAGTCTGATTTGTGTGTTTGACCTTGTCCCACTTGATGGCAATCTCTTCTGTAGTTATGGTGCTGTAGGGGTTGGTGAGGTCTCCACGAATACCGTAATTCTGGGAGATCTTCAGGACTTCCTGCTGAATGCCAAGGATCGCCTGCCGTTCTGCATCTGCCTCAGGAAGTGTGGCTTTAAACTGCTCGTGAGCAGCTATTAGGGTCTACACACAATAGATAACTTGTTTATATATGTACACACACACTACCATTCAAAGTTTGAGGTCAGTAAGATTTTTTAAAAATACATTAATACTTCTATTCAGCAAGGATGCATCAAACTAATCAAAATAGCAGTAAAGAATTTTACATTGTTACAAAATATTTCTATGTCAAATAAATGCTGTTCTTTGGAACTTTGTGAATATTTTTGTATCTTTTTTGTATCCACCTTATTTTTCCCATAAGAAAAGTTTATGGGTCTGGCTTCTGGTCTCATCCACATCCAGTTATTTTTATCTGTACAAAACAGCTCGTTTTGCTGCTTGATATCACAAATTGGTGTGTTTTATCATATTATTTTAATGTATTATCTTAATTATAAACAAGTTGGTTTGCAGTGCAAACAGTTTTACCATTTACCGCACATTATTATTATTCTCGCTATTTCCCTATAGCAGCTAATGAAACAGAAGTCTCGCCCATAGGCTTACTTTCCTGTTGAAGAATAAGGTGGATTGATAATAAATGTTTAAGCACCAAATAAGCTTATTAATATGATTTTTGAAGGATCATGTGGCATTGAAGACTAGAGTAACAACTGCTAGAAACAGAATACATTTTTAAATATATTAAAACAAAAAAACAATTATCAAATTGTAATAATATTTTACAATATTATGCTTTTACTACATATAAATATATTTTTTTATAAATAAAATAAATGCATATATATTTTATATAAATAAATTGCATATATATTTAATAAAAAAATAAATATATATATATATATATATATATATAAAATAAATGCATCCTTGGTGAGCATAAGACACGTCTTTCAAAAACATTTTAAAAAAAATCTTAGATAATCAGAAAGTAATACATATGTGAGAGCAGGGAGCTGTTTAAATACTAGTCTGTTTAACAACAAGCATGTAAGTAGTTGTGCGTACCTGGACCTCTTCAATGGTGTGCACTATGAACATATCCTGTAAGTCTTCCATGGCTCCCTCCATCCAGTTATTAAAGGGTGCAGATCTCTTTGCGTATTCCAGAAACAACTGCTCCACCGTCTCCAAAAGTTTCTCTGTCCTCTGCAGAAAATAAACACTGATTTAAATCGTTTGCTTTCTTTAATGCTGTGATCGATCAAAAATATTCTAGCACAAAACAGGTTGGCATACCTCCAAGGCCTCCCTGCGTTTCTGAGTAAGTGTACCCAGTTGGTCCCAGAGGTCACAAATACTTTGACACCTTTGATTCACTGATGCAACATCATGATAGTCCAACTCACTTGAGAAATATAAAACAAGATAAAACTTTAGGTCACAATATTGCTTTTGCTATTGAGTCTGTCCCCCTCTAGTGGTTAACAGATGTAATGTAGAATATTCTAGACTTTTGTATCATTTTCTTTTAATGGAGACCATTTGATAATGTTAGTCAAGGTTTCTTGGATCAAAAAAGCTGTAATGAGCATTTTCCACCCTCTTTCTACATCTTATAAGTAAACAGACTGTTTTTGATACTGTATCTAAGACAGCTGTTATGATTAACTGTCTACATTTCTTTTCTATTAGCTTTTTGCATCCAAATTAACATTAGTATGCAAGTCATTATAAGTATGCCCCATACTTTATCAATAATATCACCCTGTACTTAGTGAGACAATATAAAGGTCAGAAGCTGTCAGTCACTTACTAAATGCATCCACACACACACATATACTCTCTCTCTCTCTCTCTCTCTCTCTCTCTAACCAGGCCTGCAGGGAGATAACGAATATTAAAATAGAAAGTCGGCGATAGAAGCGTCAAAGATTGCTGTAAGCATGGTGTGTGTATATGTGTATCTAGCTATGGATAAGTAGTGTGAGAGATATGAAGCTATCCTGACCCTGTAAGGTGATGAGAAACTGAACGTGACAGGTTAATTACAAGGGCAAATTGCTTGTGCACGACTATTCTAACATTTGACGTTGGTCAAATTTTTTAAAATATCTCTTATGCTCACCAAAGCATTTATTTGATCAAAATACAATCAAAACAAATATATTGTAAAATATTATTTATTTAAAATACCTGTTTTTCATTGATATATTTGAAAAAATATAATATATATTTTTGCTGAATTTTCAGCAGCTATTACTCCGGTCAACTGTCACATGAT
This sequence comes from Labeo rohita, assembly GCF_022985175.1. Taxonomy (NCBI): domain Eukaryota; kingdom Metazoa; phylum Chordata; class Actinopteri; order Cypriniformes; family Cyprinidae; genus Labeo; species Labeo rohita. The sequence goes on from NC_066885.1 coordinate 12,417,347, forward strand.
ATGATGATTTAATATGATGATTTGGTGCTAAAACTCTTATTATTATCAATGTTGAAAACAGTTGTGCGGTTTAATATATCTGTGGAAACTGATACTTTTTTTCTTTTTTTAGAAAAAGAATTGTATAGAAAGTTTGAAAGAACATTTATTAAAAAAAAATTGTAATAATTTGAAAATCTTTACGGTCACTTTTGATCAATTTAATGCATCCTTGTCTGAATCTTAATCTTAAGTCGTATTAAAAAAATATGTATATTACTGACCATAAGATTTTGAATAGTAATGCACATACCAAAGTTTACATTAAAATGGACAGCTAAATGATCAGCAAAAAAAGTAATTTTTGAAGAGATTACGTGCAAAAGGTCATACTTAAGCTCCTGAGCAATTGCAGCAATCTGCTCGACTCTGTCCTGGTGGGCGGAAAGGTCACTCTCAAAGGCCTCGTGTTTCCTCAGTAAAGCTCGGACTTCCATTAAAGATGCTGACTCGTAGTCTTTCCTGGTCAGCATCTCCTCCTTACCTAATGCAAAACACATGTAAAGCATATATCAATCATCATTTACTGGGCTTTCTCATCCAAAGTGGCTTTCAGTTCATTTTAACACAAGTGCAGAATGGTGATATTTTATTGATGATACCACCTTATGTACAGGACTCACCTGCAGCCCAGGTCTCATGGTTGGTAGCTTTCTGTCTGAACTTCTCTGCTAGATGGTCCAATCGTTCCAGTCTCCTAATCTCCGTCAGCAGCCATTCCTCATAGCCCTTTTCTGCCTGTTCCAGCCCTTGCCATGCACTCATGATGTCCTACAAAGACAAACACATACCAAAAACATCAGCTATGAAACCATTGAGAAATTGCAAGCATGTTCACCTTACTGTTCTATATGTCTGTTTGTGACCTATATACTGTCACAGTTATGAACTCTTTTGTTGTGTGTAATAGTACTAAATAGTAAGTACTAAATAGTGTAATAAATAGTAAGTAACAACTATTTGAAAATCTGGAATCTGAGGGTGCAAAAATATTAAAATACTGTGAAAATTGCCTTTAAAGTTGTTCAAATTAAGTTCTTAGCAATGCATATTACTAATCAAAAATTAAGTTTTGATATATTTAAGGTAGGAAATTTACAAAATATCTTCATGGAACATGATCTTTACTCAATATCCTAAAGATTTTTGGCTATTGCTACAAATATACCCATGCTACTTACGAATGGTTTTGTGGTCCAGGGTCACATATTTGGTTATTAGTTAACCCTCAGCACCTGTATGTCCTTCATTTACTGCCTTATATAATATCTCTCCTTTGTTGTTTCAGTTGCCAGTTATTATTGTTGTGAATGCTTGTGTTCTCTTCTGTCTTGGATTTACCTTAATTGTCTGGAAATCTTATAAAAGACTTTTTTGGATTATCTTTGTGCTCTTGACGTATCGTCACATATACCTATAAAGCTATATTTTTTGGGAAATGCTTTGCTGAAAAATGCCCCCAAAGCTACCTAGTTAGATAAATGAAATATAAAAATAATTGTATTAAATTAATTGTATTAAAAATACAATAATTATCAGCATAAAATAACAATAAAATAAATATAAAATATATTTCAACATTTTTAAAAATATTTAAATACAACTAATAAACTAAATAAATAGTATGTAAAATAAAAAATATATATATAAAATACATATTAAAATAAAAATGAAAATAAAATCAATGTTCAATGAATAAATATTAAAATAAATCAACACAAAAATAAAATATTAAATAAAATAAAAGTACATATGTGACCCTGGACCACAAAACTGGTCATAAGGGATTTATACATCATATGAAAGCTGAATAAATAAGCTTTCCACTGATGTATTGTTTGTTAGGATAGGAGATCTGGAATCTGAGGGTGCAAAAAAATCTAAATATTGAGAAAATCGCATTTAAAGATGTCCAAATGAAGTTCAAATGATATTTACAGTAGGAAATTTACAAAATATTTTCATGGAACATGATCTTTACTTAATATTCTAATGATTTTTGGCATAACAGAAAAATCTATAATTTTGCCCCATACAATGTATTGTTGGCTACTGCTACAAATATACCTGTACTACTTGCGACTGGTTTTGTGGTCCAGGGTCACATATAAAGATAAAAAAAAAAAAACTAAAATAATTAAAATAGATAAATCAATACATTTTAAAACTGTGGTTGCATAATTAGACATCTAAGTAAAGGTTTGTCCTGTGTGCGTATGTGTGGGTCAAACTCTTACCGAAACCATCTTGCCCTCAGAGGGCATAAATGCAGGCCGGTTGCTGATGCGGAGTTTAGTCTGCAGGGTGTTGAAGCTGATCTCCAGTTGACACTTCTCCTGCACTTTGGGAGGTTTGTGCATCCTGCGGTAATCTCTGAAATCCTCCAGCTTCCGCTGCATCTCGGACATGGTCTTCTCCGGCACACGATTCTCCAACCAGGGAATGGTACGTCTGATCCACTCCAACAGCTAGAGAGTAGAGGGAATATTTATGTGTAACATGTGTCTGTGTGCAGTGTGTGGAGTGTATCTATGTGTGTTTAACTACAGTACCTCACTAGCCAGTCTTTCATAATCCTCCATCAACTTCTCATTTTCCTGATTCACTCCCAGTACCTTACAGATCCTGTTAGCAGCAGTTTCAGCCTGAGGGAGAGAAGCATAGTAAGAACGAAGGTATAGATGAATGGGAAGATAGTTGATCTCCTCAATCTAGCACACACAAATACCTGTTCAGCTCCAGCAAAGGCATGGTAGAAGCAGGACACATATGTCATAATAGCTCTCTCGTCAGGCTTAGGGGTGTTCAGGATGTCTGCAGGGAGAGGAGATGAGCTAAGGGACAACTACATAAACATGCTGTGGAAAAAATATATAAATACTACAAGGAAACACAAAGTCATGTTTATATGGAAAATGAGGATACACCTATGTGGACTGAAGGGATCATATAATCAGGTGTAACTATATTTGTAACACTTCTAGAATGAGCTCAAGGATCAGATGTACCTTCAGAGCCTCTGCAAATGTGTGATAATAACACGTCATGACTGTCCTTGCATCTGGCTTGTTGCTGCTAACTAGGACTGTGGAGCAAAAGTCATGTTTTGTAATACTATAAAGCTAAAAATAGGCCAATTGTTGCTTTTAGTCTTCAGAATTTGTATCCAATATTTACAGTATTGTCTTTTTGCTAGGGCTGGGTTTGGACACAAACTTCACGATTCGATTAGATTCTGATTCACAAGCTTGCGATTCAATTCAGTTTCTGAATATCAGTTATTTTGGACATACATCAGGTACAGTACATGCCAAATATTCTCAAAGAAAAAAAAATCTCTTAACGCTGTAAAATATACATGAGAGGTTGGTATTGGTATTGGTATTACATAACTATAATATTGAATGTTAAATTTTGTGTATACAAATGCTTCATTTACACAATGAAGTTTTTATAATAATAAAGTTACAATTACATAATTATATTTCTACGTCAATTCGTTTTTTAAAATATAAACATTTAAATGGTGGCTGTCATTAAAACAGATTTGTTCAAAGATAAATTAAACAATGAAGAACAGTAAAAATTATAATGAATATGTTATATGGTGTATATATTTAGCAAAATGGTCCTCTCTAGAGTTCATTTTTCTAGCTGACTAATGAGTGACTAATGGGTAACAGAATGTGTTTTTTTCTGAGGTAAATGTGGACATATAGACAATACTTGGGGTAGATGCCGTATTTTAGGTAAGTGTCTTAAGGTATTATGTCATGAGCTTTTTAACAGAAAAACATTTTTGTGAAAGACATTTTTTCAGTGTTTCACTGGCTGAAAGCTGTTTTTAGCTGGAATGTTATATGGAGTATTGCAGATTATTGTATGACTATTCTTTACCCTCTGCATCCAGCATTTTGGGGATGTCCAGGTGTTTTTCAGCTATGTCAAATGCCAGATTCAGATTACCCAGTGGATCATCCTGCAGGCAGACAAAAAGAGACAAAAGGCAAATGTTTTCACCAATTAAAAAATATAAGAAATAATAGATGTCACCAAAAAAAAAAAAAAAAAAAAAAAAACTAAATTAAAATAATTTGCATGCAAAAGTGAGTGTCAGTATTCAGGTGCCACTAGAAGAAAAAACGTTTTAAAAAAATAAGGATTTCAAACGATTGACTGATCAATCTGAAAAGGAAGCACTGATAATAGTGAAAGACTGTTAGCCCTTTCGAAAGAAGTGCTTTTTAAATAACAAAAAAATAAATACTTAACTAATACTATTAGTTAGTAAGAATGCATTCAGCTGATCAAAAGTGAAAATATTTATAAGACAACAAACTATTTCAAAAAATTGCTTTTGGTTTGATATTTCTATTCATCAAAGAATCAGAGTTTCCACAGAAATATTACCTGTTTTTAACATTGATAATAATAAAACTATGGTCCCACTTCATATTAAGTGGCCTTTACTACTATGTACTTACATTGAAATTAATTGTTTGATGCAATGTACTTATTGTGTACATACATGTATTTACATTGTACTTAGATTTTAAAAATATGTGTGTGTAATTACATTTCTAATTAATTTCTGTAATTACATTTATAATTACACTGTTTACCAATCCCTTACACCTTAACCCACCCTTAAACCTACCCATACCACCAAACCTATCCCTAACCTTACCTATATCCCACCTCAATAGCAGCAAAAGTGTTTTGCAGTACAATATGACCACATTAAGTACATTGTACTTATTTTTTGATGCAAGTACATAGTAGGTAAGGCCACTTAACATAAAGTGGGACCAAAACTATAAGGTTTCCTCAGCACCAAATTAGCATATTAGAATGATTTCTGAAGGATCATGTAACACTCAAGACTGGAGTAATGGCTGCTGAAAATTCAGCTTTGTATCACAGGAATGAATTACCTCTTAAAGAATAATAAAATAGAAAACAGTTCAATTTAAAAATGTAACAATATTCACAATTTTATTGTTTGTACTGTATTTCTGATCAAATAAATGTAGCCTTGGTGAGCATAAAAGACTCAAAAACATTGATGGGATAGTTTACCCAAAAATGAAAATTCTGTCATTAATTAATCACCCTCATGTCGTTCCAAACCCACAAGACCCTTGAGAGCTCTCTGACCCTCTGTAGACAGGGTCCTACCACAGTCAAGGCAAAGAAAGTTTGTAAGGACAACGTTAAAATAGTCCATGTGACATCAGTGGCTCAACCATAATTTTATGAAGCTACGAGAATACTTTTTGTGCAAAAAATAAAAACATTTTATTTTATTTAATGATTTCTTCTCACCCGGGACCAGTGTTGCCAATTCCGCAGTTTTCCCACAGAATTGAGCTACTTTAACACTGTTGCCGCAGGATGTTTTTTATGTCTGCAGACTGCTCATTTTACCCAGGGAATATGATTTTTACCGGGGAACCCCCCCCTCGAAATGCCATTGAGCCACTTTTGAGCTATTTTTGAGTAGCAATTGGGCGGGTTTTGTTGTGAAAACCTGGCAACCCTGCCTGGGATAGTCCGCCACCGTTATCAAGAGTACCACAACGCATATGTGTGATGCTGCTGATGTAGAAAATGCATGCAATATGCTTTGTTTACGAGTAGACGTATGCGTCGTGGTCATGGACTATTTTAACAAGGTCCTTACTATGTTTCTGTGCCTTGACCATGGTAGGACCTGTCTATGGAGTCATAGAGAGCTCTCGGATTTCATCAAAAATATCTTAATTCATGCTCCGAAGATGAACAAAGGATTTACGGGTCTGCAACGTCATGAGGGTCAGTAATTAATGACAGGATTTACATTTTTAGTTAAACTATTCCTTTAAGCATCATCAATTTTCTATTCTTCATCCTAAATGTGCATATTTATGGTTATTACAAATGCATGTATTTGTGGATGTGTATGTAAGCAGAGTCTGGGGATCAAGCTTTTGTTCTCTGTGTCAATAAAAAGCTGCATTGCAGGACATCAGCAGCTGCAGGGGATCCAGAGGGTCGTGGACCCTCCTGATGCTCGTGTCCAAACTGGGACCACTGGGGTCCATGCTAAACGCTGGATTACCCCATTCAAGCTCACCTGGAGCCGTCAGTGACAGCTGAAAGGGATAGGAATGTCTGTGTGTGTGAGGGGTTTTTTAATCACTCACTGTTGAACTGACTGACCCGGACAAGCTAAATAAATCCTTAATCTTCAGCAGTCTGATCTAACCAACTAATTAAAACCATAGTACACATACTCCTATTCAGACAGACTTGGAACATGCCTGGAAACAATGTCTCATCCTGCTCACACCTATTCTAAGCTGGGAGCGAAGAAATCAAACCAAGTATGTCACCAGAGCACTAACATGCTTCTAGAACCTCTTAAATTCCACTTTGAAGGGTCCCGAGACACAATATGTTCTAATAGGGATTCTTAGAAAGCATCTTTTAGAAACAGTTCTGGTGCTCCTGGTATGTGAGTCACTTTTCCAAGTTCTATTCCAGGTCAGGATTAATATAAATCCAAACAGTCCTTTGAGAAAACGTGTTATGGACCAGCTTTCTCTTCACTGCCATAACAACTAAAGTTATGTACACATAACAGTTCAAAAGTTTGAGGTCAGTGAGATGTTTCTTAAGCACCAAATTAGCATAATAAAATTATTTCTGAAGGACCATGTGACATTGATCCTGGAGCTGTCTATGGAGGAATAGAGAGCTCTCGGATTTCTCTTGGATCAAAATTTCACAAAAATGTACAGATAATGTATTCAACCCCTTGTCATCCAAGATGTTCATGTCTTTCTTTCTTCAGTCGTAAAAAAAATATGTTTTTTTTAAGGAAAAACATATAGTTGAGTTCAATGGTGCCCGTGAGTTTGAACATCCAAAATGCAGTTTCAATGCAGCTTCAAAGGGCTCTAAACGATCCCAGCTGAGGAATAAGGGTCTTATCTAGCGAAACAATCGGTCATATACAAATACAAATTTCTATACTTTTTAACCTTAAATGCTTGTCTTCTCTAGCTCTGCGTACTCTGTAATCCGGGTCAATAGAGTTAGGGTATGACCGCAACATTTGAACGGTAGTCTAACTACATCAGTAAACTCTAATTACAGCTAAAAAATATCAACTAACTACACAAATTAGCTTTTTCCATCCACAACCCTGTTGAAAAGGGCATATGCTGGTTAGGTATGTTTTGAAGCATGGCAGATGGTTTGAGCTGGTTCTGAGCAGAAGCTAGTTGGACCAGCACATGACCAGCTTAAACCAGCTCATAACCAGCTTATAACCAGCTCATGACCAACTAAGGACCACTTTAAACCAACTCAAACCAGCTGCCATGCTTCAGAACATACATAACTAGTAAATGCTATTTTTTTTTTCAACAGGGAAAACATCTCCATGTTTCACATTGCATCTCCTGCTCCTATAATATTCCTGCAGAGTTTACCTCCAGCCATAAAACATACCTAAACCAGTTAATCAAAACTCTTCCAATCACCATAACCTGCTTAAGTAAATGCTTAAAAACACTTTACATAGACACGAATACTTAAGAAATCACACACAGATAGCACTCTTCAAATGATGTGCACAAAATTCCCGCTAACTCTCATAGTTGCCTCTAATAGAGTTTGCATGTTACTAAGCTAACAACCTGACACAGTAACAAGGACAAAAGTTAAGGTGGCCTACATACCACACACAATTAGCACAAACACATATGCTACCTTCAGGTTTTCAGAGTCAATCAGTTCTGGATTGTGTCTGTGAATAAGTGCACAGAAAGCCAATCCATCTTTCCAGCAAATGAAGCCACAAAAAAGTGAATTTCTGATTGTACATGCAATGAATGAGACAAGCCTTAAGTTTTTAGAGAAGGTCCTTAGATACCTGAGGGTGGGAGTGTGATGAAGATGTTAAACACACATACTGTACTGTAAACACACACCAAACTGTGCTGTGATAACAATAAAAGGAAACATCAGGATGTTGTGGCAGACTTGTTATTTGACTACTGTGACAGGACTGTTAGAGTAAATGTCCCAGGGGGTCAAAGGTTAGTGTTGGGTCACACTTGAGACCTTGTTGAGTTTGGCGTAGTCAATGAGGTCAGGCCTGTGCCTGTGGATGAGAGCGCACAGCGCCAAGCCATCCTTCCAGCTTCACCAGAGAGAGAGAATCAGGGTCATGTTGGAATTAACATTTAAACTGAAACTATATAATTGAAAATACTAGAGTATCTGGGTTTTTTTCCCACTAATAGAACAAAACAGATACTCATATTAAAATACAAAACATTGATATCACCTTTCAACATTTTTTGTACCCAAAAAAGACCCTCACCTGACATGAAAGTTTTGAACATTGACATTCCTGTAGGGGGCAGTCTTCCTCTGACACCACAGCAGAAGTCCTTCTTTGGCCGAAGTTTCTGAAATATTATTAGAGAATCATTATATCATACAACAGTAAACTGAACATGTAAGTTTCTGACTGCATCTGTTTTGAATTTAATTTTGAATTTAATTTTTTAAACTAAATATAACAACAGACTTCAGCCTATGGTGAAATCCACATCAGGTACTGATGATTTATAAAGGCATTTATTCATATAAATGCACTATAATGGAAAAATATATTTTTTTATACAGTGTTATTCATAAATTGTTAATTTTTTGTACCTTTTTGAAAAAATCCAGTTGTTGTTCTTTGCTATAAAACTATTTAAACATTACTAGGGGTTGTGAAATATGCCAGAAACCATAATAATAATAACAGTTGTGCTGTTTGTGCAGATGTTTTGTTGCATTTTATATTTGGGCTCGTTTTCTTTACCTTCAACAGAGATATCCTGAATGGCGAAGCGAAGGATGATGGTCCAGATCATTCCAAGAGTCATTTTCACATTCCCATCAACAATTTCTGCAAAATGATGGCAGGAAAATCATTGCCCAATTAAATAAAGAGCTGAGTGAGTTAAAATAACATAAAATACTATTTTGTTTGGTTTTGTTTCATTAGGATATAAAGGATTTGTGACATGCATATAATAACTTGCATCTCCTAATGACTTTATTTATTACAAAAAATCCAGATTACACTACAGTTTTGCAATAAAGCATACCTTCAGCTCCAATAGAGACTAGTTTCACTCCTTTACTGGTGATGAAATCAAGAGCTTTATTGACATTGGCTATCTTGTGAAAACGCATCTTTCCTCTGTCAGGCTTGGGTAATCTCTCACCTGCCAAAATACATGATATAAAAAATTTAATTGGTATATAGTTGATATCATTGAGGAAGTTGCTTACTTTGTATCAACATACAAAATTGTTAAATATTATCCTTATATTGCAATAATTAGGATCACAAGCTGTAATCATTGCCTAACATGTTCATTGTGTATCCTTGACTGAATACACATACTCTTCTCTGATTGATTGAAGCTTCTTTGAAACAATATGTATTGTGATATACAAACAAACTTGAAATAAGTTTACCTGAGATGACTTCAAGCAGCAACATTAGTTTGAGGCCATTCCTGAAGTCCTCCTCTATGTTCTCAATTTGTGTCCCAGCTTTCCTCAGGTGAGAGTTACACCAGGCCGTAAACGTCTGGGAAATAGGCACAGTGTAAATTAATATGCAGCCCAACAATTGCACATAGACACTCTTACATGGCAAACAAACATACTAACATTCACATTCTCTTATACAAGTGGTGCAATCATTGGCATAGCATATGTATCCTACATTTAACATTCATCAAATGCAGAATCCTTGCACGAAACCACATAGTCACTGTTCATAGTCCCTAAACCAAATGTGTGGCAGTAGACCAGATTTAAGGTCAAAACCTTCACTGCAGAGGAGCATGCCAATGAAACAAATCTGATCTACATCAAGAGAAGGGGTAGTAGGTAGTTCTTCAGCTTGTTCTCGGATTACAGTTGAGGTCAAAAGTTTACATCCACCTTCCAGAATCATTAAAAATGTCAATTATTTTACCAAAATAAGAGGGATTGTACATTCATATTGTTGTTTATTTAGTACTGATCTGATAAGATAAGATATTTCACATAAAAGATGTTTACATATAGTCCACAAAATGACCCGGTTCAAAAGTTTACATCCCCTTGATTCTTAATATTGTGTTCTTACCTGAATAATCGACAGCTGTGTTTTTTTTTTGTTTGTTTAGTGATAGCTGTTCTTGAGTCCCTTGTTTGTCTTGAACAGTTAAAATGTCTGCTGTCCTTCAGAAAAGTCCTTCAGGTCCCACAATTTCTTTGGTTTTCCAGCATTTTTGTGTATTTGAACCCTTTCCAACAATGACTGTATGATTTTGAGATCCATCTTTTACACTGAGGACAACTGAGGGACTCATGTGCAACTATTACAGAAGGTTCAAATGCTCACTGATGCTTCAGAAGGAAACACCATGCATTAGTAGCTGGGGGGGTGAAAACTTTTGAATATAATCGAGATGTGTACATTTTTCTTATTTTGCCTAAATATCATATTTTTTCATTTAGTACTGCCATTCAGAAATGATAGTTACAGAACATAGTTACATGTTTCCCAAAAGAAACAAAAAACACAGCTGTGGATCATTCAGGTAACAACACAGTATTAAGAATCAAGGGGATGTAACCGGGTCATTTGTGATGTAAACATCTTTTATGTGCAGTATCTTATTCAGATCAGTACTAAATAAACAATAACATGCATTTTGTTTGATCCCTCTTATTTTGGTAAAATAACTAACATTTTTAATTATTCTAAATGGGGGTGTAAACTTTTGACCTCAACTGTATATAAAAATGCTGGTGGAAAACATGTGACTGACAGATTCTGCTTTCGTCCAAACTCCTGTACTTTATTTGATTAATAATCTTTAACATTCTATTTATGAACAGGAAGTGTAATCAGATCAGTCAACAAGACAATAGAATGGCATTGGCATTATAAAACCGCCCAACACACACTAGCCCTGAATACATGAGCATCTACACTTGAGTTGAAACACTGAGTTCATCCTCCAGAAATATCCAGCACTTCACTGCATGTACAAAAAGTAACAAAGCTGGAAACTCCCATGCAGCTGCTGTATATTATCTTCTGAATCATCCTATGATCACTTTCCAGAACCACTTTTAAAGGATTTGGGCGCTTAAAATTCAGGAACATCTTCCTACACATCCGCATCTAAATTCCAGAGTGAATAACATTGTGTCCACTCAGGGTAATGTTATAAGATTATGTTGGGACCAAGAGACACTAACAAGTGTAATTTACTATTGAGCACATAAGGTTAAAAGTTACAGCTTCTGGCGCTTACTTTACGTTCAGAGCCACAGGTAAGGAAGGAAATTATAACTCTATACTGTACGTTTTATTACCTGGGTCAAAAATAAACATTTTTTTAATCACCAAATGTGACCCTGGACCACAAAACCGGTCTTAAGTAGCACAGCTATATTTGTGGCAATAGCCATAAATACATCGTATGGGTCAAAACGATTGACCTATGCCAAAAATCATTAGGATATTAAGTAAAGAACATGTTCCATGAAGATATTTTGTAAATTTCCTACCGTAAATATACCAAAATGTAATTTTTGATTAGTAATATGCATTCTTAAGAACTTCATTTGGACAACTTTAATGGTGTTTTTCTCAATATTTTGATTTTTTTGCACCTTCAGATTCCAGATTTTCAAATAGTTGTATCTCAGCTAAATATTGTCCCATCCTAATAAACCACACATCAATGGAAAGCCTATTATTCAGCTTTCAGATGATATATGGATTTCAATTTCAAAAAACTGACCATCATGACTAGTTTTGTGGTCCAAGGTCACAAATAAGTGTTAAAAAAAAGTAAAATAAATTTTTGGATTTTGGATCCAGCATACTGCATTAAAACTACGAGCGAATCCAATCTAAACAACAAATGTTATGACCCAGCAATGCTGGAACAAAATCTGGCTGTACTGCTGCCCACATCTGTATTAGGTTGCACTATTAAATCCACCGCTACCCTTTGGCCATTTTTTAGACTCAATGGAGCGTCTTGTTAATCCCTCAAAGCAGGTTCAGTCATTGCTGGGCAGATGAAAGCTTTACTGTGGACTCCAGAGTACATTCCTGCGAGGTAAGGGTGTAAATTTAGCTCTCTCTGCAGAGTCTGTTTCTGATAAGAGGCCTGATGAAGTAGGCTCACACTGAGGAGAGAGATATGAGCGAGAATGCAGTGAATATAAACGTGTGCTCGCACTGCTGTGTTGTCGAATCGGACAGGAAAGAATTTCATTCACTCTGGAAAACTGTAGGGTGTGTCTGCAGTAACATGCCTGTGTGGGGTGGTCTCTGGATAAATAAAAAAAGAGTGATTACACCGTAACCTCAGAGTGTCAGAGTGACAGAAGTGTTGCAATTTGACTTCAGCATAATAATGAACGTATGAATAGGTTAAGGTGAGAGTAAGCCTGCAAGAGAGAGAAACCCCACTTAAGTGGATCTAGTCTATAATAGAACTGAATTTGTCGATTGTTCAGATAAAGAAAAGTTTAAGATCACAATGCTTAAGGTACAGTTTAGAGACCCTCAAAGCAAAATCCCACATTTGGAATCCCTTTGTGTTTACTCTGCCCACTAAAACTCACAAATATATACACTATATCCAGTGTTTGATATGAAATCAGTTACAGTCCATGTCAGTAAAATGTCTGTCCACTATTATAGACTACACAATAAATAAAGGTGCTGTTTATACATACAAAAGAATTCCCGGCCAAGGACACCGGATTAAGCTAGTATAAGGCCTTTTGGTGTTGGAGTTAAAATTAGCCCCCGCATCCATTCTAATCCCAAGGACGTCATCCTGTGTTGGAAGCATCTGTTGACAGTCCGCATTCCAATCGTATCAGCAACAGACACACAGGGCCGCGCACTGCTGCGCTATTGTTAGTTCGGTACCCGCTGCATCCATCCTCAACGCGCGCTCCCGACAGCCGGAGCCAAGCCAGACCCCTCAGTGACACTGACAGACCACAGAGCCCATAACGGGACGGGATTCCATTGCAAACAACTGACAGCTAAATCAAACCTAAATGATACTTGATTGATAAATAAATAAAAACTTGAAAAATATATATTAACACTATTATGTATATATATAAATACACACAAACACACAATATATACAAAGAAAATACACGTTAAAGTTTTAATGTTTGAGTTTTTTTTAACTTAACTAATTATCTGTAAATCACTGTAATTAAAATAAGTGCACACTAAACACTTACCTTCCGTTGCTGTTTTTCCCAAGCCGGGTCCAGCAGTAAATCCCGGTCCCATTCTTCCTCCTGCATCATGTACTCCTCCGGTTCATATCCATTATCATATGGAACTGAAAGCTCGATCTGATTCATCATCATTTTGAAACGTTCAAGCGTTATATTCTCTTATTTGACGGGTAAGTTGTGATATTCGGCTTGTGAGCTTGAGCTTTTGGTGTAAGTGGACTCTGTGTCTGAGGTGTCTCTCTCTCGTTCGTGTTGGTTTCCAGTCTCGCGGCTGCTGTGCGCGAGCAGTGACAGCAATGAGAGGAGCGACTGTCAATTAGTACTGATGGGTCACATGACCTCTTCCCCTTCCACATTACTCAAACGTTAAACGTTACTGTAACACATAAGCAACTTTTTCCATTCGTTAAACAATTGTAGTCATGCTTAAAAAGCTGCCTGAACTCACAACATTACAAATAATTCACAAAGATAAATATTTTGAAATTAAAGTAAATAACACTGAAAGTAGCACTGCATAATTTAATTGTTATTATAGTGTTCAGTTAAAAAGTTAGTTTAAGATATATAATTATAGTGCTTTCACAACACCTCATTAATCGGGCATATTGGCAGCACTGAATGTAAACAATGCCACTGAACTGAACAAAACTCACATATTTTGCTGATATTTGCTGCTGAAAATGGTCAGTTATTGTCAGGTTTGGGGCTGTACAAATCGGCCAGTCCAGGAAAACATCTGGAGTACTATAGACTGCCAACCCTGCTGAAAAAAACAGCTAAAAGCAGCCCAGGCTGGTTGGCTGGACTTAGTGGTTTAAGCTGGAAGTAGCTGGTTTTAGCTTCTCTCAGCCTGGCTAGGCTAGTTTTAGCTGGTCGTTCTAGCTGGTCTCCCAGCCTGACCAGCTAAAACCAGCCTGACCAGCTAAGGAAGTGGCTAAAACCCCTCTAAAACCAGCCTGCTGACCAGCTTTGACCAGGCTGGATGACCAAACCAGCAAACCAGTTTAAGCTGGTTTTACCTGTTTTTTTTTTTTTTTCAGCAGGGAAAAGTTATATCAAATCAAGGATTAGAGTGCAATTAGAGTGCATTGAGGAACAAAAGGCATTTGTGATTGGCCAGACTGAACTAGGATTTCCAGGGCAAGAATCCCTGGTGAAAAAACCAGCATATGCTGGTAGGTATGTTTTAATGCTGGGATGCTGGTTAGGTATGTTTAGATGCTGTTTTAAGCTGGTCCTTTGCTGGTTTATGCTGGTCCTTGACCAGCAACATGACCAGCATAAACCAGCAAAGGACCAGCATAAACCAGCATCCCAGCATCAAAACATATCTACCAGCATATGCTGTTTTTTTCACTAGAGATCTTGGCAATATTCATGTTTTTTCTTAACATTTCCAGTCAGGTAGGTAAAATATTAGGCTAATATCTTGATACTGCTTGTACATACACTGCCCTCCAAAAGTTTGGAAACACCCCTGGTAAAGTGTGGTTTTGGACGATGTCAGCATAAATCCTTATCATTTTTTGGTGCAAATACATTAAAGTAACTTTACATTATCATTGAAGACCAGCAATAATAATTTTCATTTTGATTACATAATAATGGCAATATATACATGTCAAAGTCAGACCTGCCCCTTTGCCAGCTGTGATGCCTGGTTACTGGTTTAAACTTGGCCCAGGTTTTTAAAAGATTTTTGGGTCAGCACACCTTAATAGCTTCAACAACTGATTCCCAATTAAGTTTAGAATACAATGAATTTAGGCCCAGATTATGCAGAGCTGTAATAGCTGCTAATGGTGGATATTTTGATGAATCGAAAATTTAAGTTTTTCTATGTATAAACTGTTTATGTAATAAAAAATGTTTTCTTAGTTTGTGTTGTCCCTTATCAGTGCAAAATGATCACAAATTAAAAAGGATTCATGCCAATATTGTCCAAAACACCACTTTTCTAGGGTGTTTCCAAACTTTTGGAGGGCAGTGTATCTTTACCACTTATTTTCGTTTGTCAGTCCTGCTAAGTCCTTCTCTATATGATTTAGCAGCCTCCACACATTTTTCCCTGTGGTTTGGACAGCATAAAATAGCAGAACAAAGATTTCAGTAGTACATTAACAGTGCAAGCCATGCTGTTGTTTATATCCGAGTATCGCCAATATGGCACATCAGGGTTACTGGCCAAATCATGATGTAAGTGCAAACTCTCTGTAATTTATGCTGTCATTTCATGAATCAAAGCCACTTCAAACTGTTTATATACTAGGGTAAGCACTGGTAATACACCTGTTTTACCTTTTCATGTCCAAACCCAATGAGGTCTGTCTGGAAAAAAAAGAGTTATCTCAATGGCAGTTGCTTCAGTGACTCTGGATATTGGGAAAATTTGTCACTTGACAAGTGTGACCAAAATCGCCGCATGGGCTGTGCTAAGTGTGCGACTTGTAAAAAGCTACAGACAGGAGAAATTATCTATATTACAATATTAAGAGTGAAATCAATGGTAATAATGGTGACCATAACCAGTCTGATTCCCTGTCCAAACCAGCTTATGATTACAGAATTTCCACTAATCAGTGAAGGCTGGTGAGCATGAACATCAGCTCATTTTACAACAGAGATGTGTTTGTTAAAGGACAATGCAAAAACTGTACTGCTTTGCAGGGTTGCCAGGTTTTCACAACGAAACGCCCAATTGGTACTGGTGGGGGTGGGCTTAAAATCACCTTCTGGGGGATAAAATACACATTTTTTGAGCTCCTCATTCACAATGAGTAAATTCACATTTCAGGGGATAAATATGATGTTACTGGGGTTGATTCAACCCATGCACATGAAAAACAACCTGAGGCAACAGTGTTAAATTAGCCCAATTCCACGGGAAAAAACAGGGACTTGGTAACTACTTGGTTTGTTAATATTGTGGATATATTATTTTGAGGATTGCTTTTATTATTAGGTTTCATTTTTAAATGCAGCTACTTCTTACCTTCCTTTGAATATATCGCCATTTGTAATGCACAAAATGTGTATTATATGATCCTGAATGGTACAGAAAAGCATTATTTACTTAAATTAGGAAATAAGGCAGAAATAATTATTCTCAAATTATGCTGCAGAACGATTATGAGATTTTACACAAACTTGTGGAATTCATGCAGCTCAGTTATTGCTTATTAAAGCAAAAGGGCAAAATACCATATTTTTAATTTAACTTTTTAATTGCCCTAAAGGTCTTTCTACCTGATAATCGAGCTTTGGCACTCACACATATCATGAGGCAAACAAAAGACAACCAAAACTGAAAGCATAGAATTTATTTCTGTAGAAAACTATCACACTTCCATACGCACAAGTACAAATAAAAAAGAAACAAACAAAAACAAAAAAGTTGTTTGCATTGGCCTTAGGAATTAAGAAAATACTCTTTGGTACTTCTGTATGTGTTTCAGAGATTCATAAAACATTTTTGTAACAGATCTTTTGGTCTTAAAAGGCTGGTCTTAGTTTGCGGTGTTCCCTGTAACAACTACACTAAGGTTTATGGAGTGTTCAGTGGTTTAAATGAAAGTAAAAACAGAGGTCTGTTGGAGTTTAAGACAAGGCAGAAAGTGCAACATGGAGTTAAAAATCAATCCTAAATAAATAACAAAAATAAATCGTTTGATTGTATCTCTGCATACTCATGATGCTAACAGTCACAAGCATGTGCTGCCCAGAAAACTCTCAACATTTCTGAGTCTAACATTTAATGCAGAAAGGCACGACAATAGAAAAACTGCATAGACTTATGCATAGTCATTCACTCTTTGTACAGACACACATCCCTGACACCATGACACTAAACAGGAAATAAATGAGGAAAGGAAGTCATCATTCCAAATTGGACAGCGTACAGGGCCGTCTGAATTCTTGACCTCGTTCGTGTATCCATTTGTTTGATACTGGAGGAAAAGAGTAGGAAGAGAGAGAATAAAACAAGTGAGAAAAGAAGTTTGTTACAGATGTTTTTGGCCAAGCATTTACATTTGCATACTTGCTTATGTCATATATACTACAGACTCACCCCATTTGTTGCCTACTAATACTGGACAAGCAGCATGTCTTGTGCTGTAGTCTCCTTCTCCGCTGGCAAAAAGGTTATACCAGAACACTGCAGTACCCTGAAAGAAACAACCAAAGAGAATAAATATTAAAACAAATCAACTAGATTATAGATTATCAAGAATTATTTATTAGTGGTGTTTCACCTTTTTAGGCCACACTGCTGCTCCAACATCTGTAAAGACTGTAGCACCCCCTGCTGCCACGTCACTCATCTGCAACACAGCATAAGTCAATATAGTACAGGATATATTGATGTGAAAGTAATGATTGGCATATAGTGTGTTGTATAATGTGAAATACAGTTTACTCACATAAAAGAGCCAAGTGGCAATTCGGTTTCCTGTTCCCAGTTCTTTAAAGGCATCCGGTTCATCTTTCTGTATGTTAAAAAAAAAAAAACACAAGTGTGAAAAATATGAGACATACACTACCGTTCAAAAGTTTGGGGTCAGTACATTTTTATTGTTTCTTTTTTTTTTTTTTATAATTAATAATTATAATAATATAAGTTAATAATTAAAAGTTTATTAAAAGTTAATAATAAATAATTTACATTGTTATAAAATATTTATATTTTGAATAAACACTGTACTTTTTAAACTTGTTATTCATGAAAGAATCCTGAAAAAAAAAAAAAAAAAAAAAATCACAGGTTCCAAAAAATATTTGGCAGCACAACTGTTGATATTATCCAACATTGATCATTCTAATAATAAATCCGCATATTAGAATGATTTCTGAAGGATCATGTGACACTTAAGACTGGAGTAACAGCTGATAAAAATTCAGCTTTTCATCACAGGAATAAATTATATTTTAAAGTATGTTAAAATAAAAAAACATTATTTTATATTGTAAAAACATTTTGCAATATTAGTTTTTTCTATATTTTTAATCAAATAAATGCAGCCTTGATGAGCATAAGAGACTTCTTTAAAGACTATTACAAGTCTTACTGACCCCAAACTTTTGAACGGTAGTGTATACTTACAGTATTGTTCAAAATAATTTTAAATGTTTTTAAAAGATATCCTATGCTCACAAGGCTGCATGTATTTAAAAAACGGCAAATAATAATATATTGTGAATGATTATTACAATTAAAAATAACTATTTCAATTATATTTTAAAATGTTATTTATTCATATGACGGCAAAGCTGAATTTTCATATAAAGAATGTAAAAACCCCCAGCATTTTTTAAAAATAGTAATCTTTTATAACTTTATAAATGTCTTTACTGTCACTTTTAATCAATTTAATGTCTCCTCACTGAATAAAAGTATCTTTATAAAAAAAAAATTAAATTGCTTAATGTGTCTTTTTTTTTATCTGTGAAAGAAGGACAGGAACTCACCCTTCCAAAGTCGAAATGAGGTTCGTACTGACCGCCAACTCCATAATTTGCAACCTTAGATGAAAAACATTGATTATGGAAATTATATTATAATGGGTGGATTCTTGATCAGACTAAAAGCCACTTATTGGCTGATTGTGTTACCTGCAGCTCTTCTGCTGTGTCCATTTCCAGGCCTGTTACATCCTCGACACGCTGGTTAATCTTTTCAATCGTAGAATGCTCATATCCAGAAAGCCAAGCACTAGAATGAGGAAAAAAAAAGTGGAAGTTGAAAAAAACTGAAACAAATATATACAAAAGCAATTAAAATACTACTACTATCTATATATAATAGACCACATGCCACAACATGCAACATGCATTATTTTCAGACATTTTCACATTATGTTTATGATGATAAGATTTCTAAAATGCAATAAAATGGATGAATTTATTTTATTTAGTTATGAATGTGAAAATGTCTGATGGTGAAAACGAACAGACAGGTGAAGCTGTAAAGAGTGGAAAGACGAATTAAAAACAGGAGACAGCAGACAACAAAATGAGTTCAATCTCTCTTTTGAATATCAGAGTAAAGGAAATCAGCAACAGTGAACTCATTCAGAAGTATGAATGAGTGTGATTGTGTGCATGTGTGAGAGAAAGAGAGTGTGAGAGAGAGAGGCCCCTCAGCAACTGGAAATCAACTAAAACATTCTTAACCCTGTTTTCTCACATGAAACTGTTATTTCCCCAAAAGTCACTGCTGACATCTGCAAAACTGATTAAATAAACTTGCAATTCTGACTTTTTTTTTCATAGAATGTGAGAACTAGCATTTGCAAGTTCTAAAGTTACAATTGCGATATACAATCTCGCAATTGCAATGAAAAAAGTCAGGATTGTGCGATACAAACTCACATTTGCAATTGTTAGTTTATATTACGCAACTCTAAGAACAAAAAAGTCAGAATTGTGACCATATCTGACATTATAACTCGCAATTCTGAGAAAAAAGTCAGAATTGTGAGTTTATATCTACAAATCTTACTTTATTTCTCAGAATTGTGTTTATATCTCTCAATTCTGACTTTGTAACTCACAACTGCAAGTTTATATCTCACAATCCCGACTTTATTTCTCAGAATTGCAAGTTTATATCTCACAATTCTGAGAAAAAAAAAGTCTGAATTGTGAGTTTATATCTCATAAATCTGACTTTATTTCTCAGAATTGTGAGTTTATATCTTGCAATTCTGACTGTGTAACTTACAATTCCAAGTTTATATCATACAATTCTGAGAAAAAGTCACAATTACCTTTTTATTTTTTTATTTAGTGCCAGAAGCAGGCTTCCATACATTCCTGTTTAAACGTTTGGGGTCTGTGAGAATTTTAAAAAAGTTTTTCAAAAGTAATATTGTGAAATATTATTACAATTTAAAATAAACGTTTGGTATTTTAATAGAGTTTAAAATGTAATTTATTCCTATGATGCAAGGCAGAATTTTAGCAGCCATTACTCTAGTCTTCAGTGTCACATGTTCAATCAGAAATTATTCTGATATGTTGATTTGGTGCTCAAGAACGTATTTGAAACAGAAATCTTTTGTAACATTATAAATGTATTTACTGTCACTTTTGATCAATTTAAATAAATTGAATGAACATATATATATATTTTTTTTAAGACTGCCCCAAACTTTTGAACGTTAGTATATATATATATATATATATATATATATAAAATTTATTTTAATATATTTATTCTCTCTACAGAATATTAGTGGTGTTAAACTCACAAACTGACACATTCATAGCTTTTGGTGTGAAAGGAACCCTTGAGTTTTTCAGCGACTCCACCCAGTCTCCACCCAGCCTGCCCATGCTGAGACGTGCGTTCTCAAACATACGCACTCATAATAACTAGGATAAGTTAAACCACTCTGGTGTTGCTGGAAATGTGAGTGAGACAACAGTACTATGTATAGCTTTATTAAAAAAAGACATTTTACTGCACTCAAATGGCATGTCATGTGGAAACTCAAGGGCGCCGTGCTGTACAATTATTTATTTATCATTTCTCAAATATTTCAAATAGTCAAAATATTAAGGAGAGTGTAGTAGAAGAAAGACTCAGCATCTGTTGCCTGTAAAAGTAGGTCACCAAACCTTCTACAGCTTTGGTTTTACAGCCAAATAAAGGTTGGATTTTTGGGCTTAATCCAATATAAGATCACACTTTGAATCTACATTTCAAATGGGGCTCTCTAGAGATGATGGTTAGGGTGATGATTTTGGATAGGATGTTTTGACCTTTGACCTTTTGATCCCTTACCTCTTGGAGACTCTGTACTGGGCAGTGGTCAGTTTTCCCGTAATGGGATCGTGCACAGTGGCTCGCTTTAGCTATTCACCATTACAAAAAGCAAAGAGGAGGGAGAGGGAGACAGAAGAGATTGGAAGTAGAGCAAGAACACAAAAACATGGACAGAGAAAGTGCAAACAAAAAAGAAGAGGAGAGAGAAAGGGAAAGAGAGAGAGGTCACTTTAGTGTCATTTTTCTGAACTGAAGCCATGTAAAGAACAGGGACAGAACTGTACACCAGTGGCGATGCAAAATTTTAAAGAACTTTTTGACTTCTCAAGTCGAAGTTATTAGCATAAATATGAGTTACTAAATCCTAAACGGTCGAATTGTAATTTCAAATCACTTTGTCCCTGTTCAAGCCCTCCGTACAGACCGCATGATGACTACTGCAAGAAAAAGTAACAAAGTAGAGCATTTCTTACTCTTTCTTTCTTTTATCCAGCACCGCATGACAAAAAGACAGCAAAGCAAGGGCGGACAACTCCTCAGCATCAAACCAATATCTAGTGTGTGTTTACAAAGTTACAGTCACAGCTAGTGCCTGTCAACATATGAAATTTTCTAATTTAAAAATATATATTTTGTTAGTTATCTAATGTGAATTTTGATAGCAATTAACTGAACAATTGTGATTTAGGATTTACCATGTTTTGCATAGTTTCTGCTAAGGAGTTCTCAGATTCTACGGGTCGGATAAAGCACGACGGTTCGTTTATGGGCAGCGTTCTAGACTCGTACACTCAATGCCTTACCTCTTACTGATCCTGTAATGGGCGGTCTCAAGCACGCCCGTGATGGGATTGGATATAGTAGCCCTACGGAGCTGAGGAGCCAGATAGGAATTACATGCAGGCTCCTGTATACCCTCACTCATATTTACAAAAAACCTAAATCCTATAACCCTAAAAACAACTTTACCTTGCTGTTGTGGACCAAAAAACAAGTCATAAGTAGCATGGGTATATATGTAGCAATAGCTAACCATACATTGTATGGGTCAAAATGATAATTTTTCTTTTATGCCAAAAATCATTAGGATATTAAGTAAAGATCATGTTCCATGAAGATATTTTGTAAATTTTTTCCCCATCATAAATATATCAAAACTTCATTTTTTAATAAGTAATATGCTTTGCTAAGAATGTAATTTGGACAACTTTAAAGGTGATTTTCTCAATATTTTGATTTTTTTTGCACCCTCAGATTCCAGATTTTCAAATAGTTGTATCTCGGCCAAATATTGTCCTATCATAACAAACTATACATCAATAGAAAGCTTTTTTTATTTACTCAGCTTTCAGATGACGTATAAATCTCAATTTCAAAACATTTATCCTTATGACTGGTTTTGTGGTCCAGGGTTACATATAAGATACTGTATGGAAAATGTATAATCAAAAATGTATAATTAAATAAATAACATATTCTTAGAATTTATTGAAAATGTAATTATTTGTTTACATTTTTAATTAAAAAATTAAAATAACAAAAACACTCAAAAAAACAAAAAAAAACAAAAGCACAACTCACTCTGGGTTTTGCCATTTCCTTCACTGTCTTGATTTCACTGTCGGAGATGATGTCATGATAACGGACAATTCGTGGGCGGTCCCATTCATCTTCCTGTTTCACTGGACCCAATAGCAACCGCGGGTTACGGTTGTTGTCAAAGTAACGGCAAAACAGTCGGCTCTGTCTGCGAGGTGTCTACAAGTAAAAAAAGCAAAAGAAAAAATTTGAGGAAAAAAAAATGTAAAACATGCATAAAGAAAACAATTTTTTTTTTTAAATAGTTCCGCTCACCAGTTTGACTCCCTCTCCTCGGCACAGCATTTCATATTTCTTCCTCTCTGGCAGAGGGTCTTTGGACCGTTTCCTCTGAGCGTCGCGTTTGTCCAGCACTTTCTTTTTTCTTGTTTTATCTTCCTGTTCCTTCTTCTCGGCCTCTGCCTTTCTCTGCTTCTCCAGCTGGAACTCAAAATACTTCAGGTTCCCATTGGCCCTCTGGTGATCGGGGTCTGAGATTCACACACACACAAAGGCAATTCAAAGTTAGAAAAAACATATATTTGTGTTATCAATCATTATTTCTATGTCTTGTAAATTCATTGTTTCTACCACTGTCTTTACTAACCATACATGACATTCTAATCAAAAGAGTTCATATTATTAATAAGAATTGAAAGAATTAATATTCACTTTGAAATTTGCTGAATATTACATTTAACCAATGTTGTTGTTAATTATAACTAACACTACTAAAAATCATTTTTATTACATGGAATAAATATGAAATAACATAACATAAATATTATATGAAAAACTTGTAATATTTATTTTGTAATAAAAATTAATTATATTTTTATAAATAAAATAAATTAAAATAATAATAAAAGTGACAAAAGCATATAGCAAAATTACTACTAGAAATCACTTTTATTATATAAAATAAATCTGAAATAAAATAAAATATAGATATTAAATGAAAAACTTGTAATATTTATTTAGTAATAAAAATTACTTCAGTGAAAACTGAAATAAAATAAATTTAAAAAATAATAAAAGTGACAAAAGCATATAGCAAAATTACTACTAGAAATCACTTTTATTATATGAAATAAATCCGAAATAAAATAAAATATAGATATGAAATGAAAAACTTTCATATTTATTTAGCAATAAACATTACCTAAATGAAATCTGAAAAAAAAAATAAATAAATAAAATAAAAATGACAGAAAAAAAAGGAAAATTACTACTAGAAATCACTTTCATTAAATTAAATAAACATGAAATTAAATAAAATATTATTAAGTGAAAAACTTTTAATATTTATTTAACAATAAAAATTACTAAAAAACTGAAATAAAATAAATTTTAAAAACTAATAAAATTTAGATAAGTATATAACAAAATAACTATTAGAAACCACTTTCATTAAATTAAATAAATCCAAAATAAAATATAAATATTAAATGAAAAACATTAATATTTATTTAGTAATAAACATTACTTAAATAAAAACTGAAATAAAATACATTCAAAAACTAATAAAAATCACAAACGTATAAGCAAAACTACTAGTAGAAATCACTTATTAAATGAAATCAATATAAAATAGAATTAAATATGAATATTAAATAAAAAACTTTTAATATTTATTTAGTAATAAAAACTATTCAAATTAAAACAAAAAAAATTAAAACTAATAAAAATTACAAAAGTATACAGCAAAATTACTGCAAGAAATCACTTTCATTAAATGAAATACATATGAAATAAAATAAAATATTAATAGTAAATGAAAAACTTTTAATATTTATTTAGTTATAGCTAATTAAGGGTTTTACTAAAAAGTTAAATTTATTAATTTAGTTATTACTGAAATGAACGCTGAAATAAAATATATAAAACAACTAATACAAATTAAAAAAGTATATGGGTATATTACTAAAATGTTAAATAAAATCAGAATATATAAAAAATAAAAAATAAAAATAAAAATCACATTTTTAACAAATACTATATATAAATAATATTAACAGAACATTGCATTTAAGTGTTCTTAAATCATTTGTTAGATTTCTTTACCCAGTTTCAGCATCCTCTTAGTTAGCTCGAGGGCTCGCTCTAGTTCCCCCTGCTGGTAGATGGCATAACTGAGGTAGTCCATGATTGTGACCTTGTCAATGGTGGATTCCTCCCCTTCATCCAGCTGTGTGAGGGCCTGAGCCATCCAGAGCTCTGTGTGATAGTAATCTGCCTCAGAGTAAGCAATCTTCCCCAGCTCAAAGCAGTCCGCCACTGTCATCTGGCTCTTGTGCACAACACCTGAGGTCACACCATTGAGGAGACACAAAAACAAATAATTAAATTAAATAAAGGTTGTATAATTATACGACCTATAATTAAAGGTCGTATACTGATTTGCATTGTTCTAAGATGTCAACAACAACAAGATTCATAATAACTGGTGTTTTTTTTTAATGGCTCCAGTTTTATGGCTCTATCTCTTGAGAATCATTATCAAAACAATACAAGCGCAACTTATCACAGACACAGCTTGATGCTGCTCATAGAGTTCACACAGACCGTGGTAACACAATGTTCTTGATAAAGATATGCACAGTCTGGAATGCATAAACACATAGACAAGTACAATTGCTCACCAGGCAGGTCTCCATTAGAAATGGTGTTGGCAGACAGCTGGTATGTGTCCTGTAATCTAAGCAAAGCTTTGGCTGCTCCTGTCTGGTCCTCGTCTGTTGGGAAATACTGTCTCTGGACGGTCAGATTAGAGATAAATCCTACAAATGAGAACAAACAGAGAAAAAAAATGCTTGATCTTGAGGATTACAAGATTAAGAGGTTTAGAACACATACAGAGACATTTAAGCAAAAAATGCAATTACTATAAGCATTGGGCTATATGACTAAAATCATATAACACTCTAACAGTACACCAGCATACTAGTTTCGGGTTAGTAAGATTTTGTTTAGCAGAAATTCACATTTTAAATATTTAAAGAGACAGTAACTGCTAGGGGTGTTACGGTACACGTCACGGTTCGGTACGTACCCCGATTCGGGGGTCAAGATTCATTAAAAAAAAATCTACTATGCTTGCTATGCTGTTTCTTTTAATTTATTTGTAACAGACAGTAGTACAAATTACAAATTTGTTTCACCTAGATGTGAAAATACTAAATACTATATCAAATTGTAATGTTACATACATAATCTGCAGTACACATGTTTTCTTTAACTTACAAAAGACCTTTTACAGTAGGTACGTTTCCATTCTTTGGCGATACTATATAAATGTCGCTAAAAAAGTATTGCGAAATGACAATGTTTCCATTAACCGATGTTATGCGACCAAAACGTAAAACTAAATCCTCTCGTGACGTCAAGTCATGGCAACAGATTTTGGTGGGATTTGGATGGATTTTGGCTTTATTTGATTGGAAAAGGGGATCATATGACTTTTTAAACGTGCCATGTGACCTGTAAATGCGAAAAAGCCATTTCCATTGCAGTTTTGCGAAATATTCCTTTTTCGAATTGCCGAAAACCACCTTATGCGAGCGTAAAAATTTTTTTGCAATATATGGGAGTTTTGCAAAATTGACACGTTTCCATTAGCCATATTTTTCATTTCGCAATTTAAATTCGCGCATCTTGAAGGGTAATGGAAACGCGCCTAGTGATGCATTATTAATAAGACAATAAATGACAGTGTTTTAAGTTGATTTTGCTGGTATAAGGAAACAGTTTATGTTATCGCGCCGGTGCGCGCACACGCACAAAACATCAATTCCAGGCTTCCAGCATTGCTAACTTGACAGCACAGTTGGTACTTTATCAAAATAAAATACAGTGAACCATTGTTCATTGCTTCAACGTTGGAACGCACTGAAGTACAAAGCCTATAATTTACATACTAAATCATAGTTTAGCATTTGGATACATTGCAAATATGGACATATTATAGAATATTTAGATTTGTGCCGAATGAGAGAGGAAGGAAACACGAGTACAAAGCTCCATTACGCAAACAGTTGAATGCGCAAGCCTTTCAAGTAATGTAATACTCCTTAGTGAGAGACGCGTTCAGAATCACCACATGATAACTGTATAGTGGTCTTTGCTTTCAAATGCGCAGAGTTGCATTACTGCGATTGAGGGTGAATTGCCTGTATTCGTTGTAAGGCCTTATGCACCGAACCGAGATATCCGTACTGTGACGGTTCTGTATGAAAACATGTATCACTACACCCCTAGTAACTACATGTTATATAGAGAGATATAATGCTATTCTGCCCAACACTAATTACTATGTCAGACTTTCAGTGTCACTAACCGTTGGTTGTGTCTTTCAGCACCAGGCTCTCCAGATCAGCCCACTCACTGTTGAGCCGTTTCACCAGCTTGAAGGCATTGACCGGGTGCCCCAGGAATCCCTCGGGGTCCTGCGTGGCTGTGTTTGTCAGCGAGTCCAGTTTGTCTGCCCACCTGTTGCAGGAAGAGAAGCAGAACATTCACCAGCTGTCTATGAGCTGCCAAATGACTAGCAAAAAGAGACACTTTTTAATGAAATCTCAAGTGATTTTTGAGGCAAAGGACAATCTTGACTCCCCATGTTGAACATGTGCGTTTACTCACTCTTTGACCAGCTCTAGTCTGTTCTCCTCCTGTTTGATGTATTCTTTTAGTGAATTCACCAGGTCTTTCTCTGTGTACAATAGGTCTGTCATCTGACCTACAAGTCAAAAAGTCAAACATCAAATCTGAAACACAGCAAACTTTCTCTAAATATTATACAGAGCTTCAATGACAAATTTGTTGAACATCAAGATGTTTATGTTTTCAGATATTTAATATATATTGTGACCCTGGACTACAAAACCAGTCATAAGGGTCAAGGTTTTTGAAAGTTGAATAAATAAGCTTTCCATTGATGTATGGACAATATTTGGTTGAGATACAACTATTTGAAAATCTGGAATCTGAATGAGCAAAAAAAAATCTAAATATTGAGAAAGTCACCTTCAAAGATGTCCAAATTAAGTTCTTAGCAATGCGTATTACTAATTAAAAATTAACTTTTGATATATTAATTGTAGGAAATTTACAAAATATCTTCATGGAACATGATCTTTACTTAACATCCAAATGATTTTTGCCATAAAAGAAATATCGATCATTTTAACCCATACAATGTATTTTTGGCTTTAGCTACAAATATACCCGTGCTAATTATGACTGGTTTTGTGGTCCAGGATCACATATAGTTTGCAAAAAAACTATATATATTACTTTTGAAAGACCGCTTGGTCACAAGCACTTCCTGCAAGTTTCATATGTTTGGCAGGATGCATAACATAATAAGGAATGGATAGAGTACAGAAAAAAACAATGGAAGATCATCTCACCTATAGAAGTGAAGAAGTCATTGTGGGCGTACAGGGAATGGAAAAGGAAACTCAACAGGAACCAACACAAAGCCATCCTGAAAGAAGAAGAGAGTGTAAAAATGTCACATCTAACACAATGCAATATGCAACTCCTCCTGAGGATGTCATAAGAAATTCTTTTTTCTTCTCTTTGAGGTGTTAACACAATCAGATACTATAGCCAACTCTCAGGCAAAGCGAAAATGCATTACTGAAGCAACTAACACACTGAAAATACATTGAAAAATTTGGTTTTGGTTGCCATAACCCCCAGCTCACACCCATTTGGATACACATGGCCGCACATGGATCAGAATTTTGGCACAAAGGCAGAATCTAGAGGGCAAACAAAAAGCATCACACTAGGCCTGTGGGAAGATCCCCTTTTGTGTGGTTAAGCCAGTGTCAGCGTGTATAAACAAGATGTCACGTTTGTTTGTTGAAAAGGACAACTACGACAACCAGGGGGAAGCCTCGGGGCAAAGAGACAAAAATGCTCACTGAGAGATCCACACAAAGCTGCTACATAGACAATGATGAGCGTATCAGATTTTAAAATTTTGCAGACGTGTCATGGAACGCGAAAAGCATCTGACAAATGAGATACGCAGAAGTAATGCCCTTAAGGGCCAAAAATCAAAAACTCACAGGACCTGCTCTGGGAACCTGTCTGAACCAGCAGGCATCTTGTATGAACCGCTTGTAAAGCCACATGTCAGAATAAGATGAATAATATAAGGTCATCATGAAGGATACAATGTAACACGTGAACCTGCATGCCTCAACATAGTGCACTGGCTTTATCATAAAGATCTAGACAGACATTTATCTTTCTTTGATCTTCAATGACATAGAAGGAATCCAAGTCAGAGCTATGTCCCAGCCAACCTCCTCTAAATCTACATGAACCTAAATCAAAACCTTTTTTTATTTTTTTCCTTTCATCTAATCAAAATTCAGGCAAAAACATGTTTTCTTGATAATACTGTTGATAATCAATTTATTATTTTTTCCTGTGTACCTTAAAGAAGTAGTTCACTTCCAGAATGAAAATTTCCTGATATTTTACTCACCCCCGTGTCATCCAAGATGTTCATATCTTCAAAAGGAGTTTATTTTTTGAGCCTTTCTTTCTTCAGTCACAAAGAAATTAAGTCTTTTTGATGAAAACATTTCAGGATTTTTCTCCATATAGTGGACTTCAATGGTATCCAGTACGTTGAATGTCCAAATTGTAGTTTCAATGCAGTTTTAAAGGGATCTACACAATCTCACCTGAAAAATAAGTGTCTTATCTAGCAAAACGATCATCATTTTTTTAAAAGAATACAAATTTATATACTTTTTAACCACAAATATGTAATCACACAGGTGAAAGTATCGACCCAATGTTTATAAAGCGAATGTGCAAAAAAGTCCTTTAAAAGGCCTTTAAAAAAAAAAAAAAAAAAAAAGAAGTAAAACAACGTCAGATGATTTTGAAGTTGGAGGAAAAAATGAGATGGAGCTTTTCGCCCCTAACCTACCTTTTTTAAATACACAGACGAAGAACTAACCACGTGTGACCTTCCCAACATAATTACGTAATGCGTGAAGATGCAAATGCGTATCACAGAGCTAGCACAAGATGAGCATTTGTGGTTAAAAAGCATATACCTTTTTATTTTTTTTAAGAAAATTACCTAGCGTTTTGCTAGATAAGACCCTTATTCCTCGGCTTGGATCGTGTAGAACCCTTTGAAGTTAAACTGAAACTACAATTTGAACCTTCAACTCCAATTGAAATCCACTATATGAAGAAAATCCCTGGAATGTTTTCTTAAAAAAAAAAAAAAATTCTTTGCGAATGCAGAAAGACATGAACATCTTGGATGACATGGGGATGAGTAAATTATCAGGTAATTTTCATTCTGGAAGTGAACTTCTCTTTTAATAACTCTTGCTATACTACTATATTTTGTAATATCCTTTTAACCAAAAGCCAGGTTAAAACATCACAAATGTGAGTAAGTATTAGCACCTAATCAATATCATCACGATATAACTGACGCTAACTGTCCGTCCTCATGCAATGACTAACTTTAGTGTTTCATTCCCTTCCTTTTAGACAGTTTTCCCCATATTTGTCAAGTATATGCCCTTACAGAAATATTTACTGGTATATTCATCTCTTACAAATGTCATACAGTAGTTCAAAAGCTCCTCCATAATTACAGGAAAGACCCTACAGTGGAGTGCGTGAGCTTGTGAGGGTCCAGCATGGAAGCCGACCGCAGTTCATTGGGTGCAGAGCCACGGAACTGCCACGTCTTCATCCCGCCCCTTAGAAAACTCGAGATGAGTTAACCGGACTGCAAACTCCCCAAAAAGTTCACAGGCAACAGATGCCAAAGGAAAAGATATAAATATCTGGGAAGCAGGACAGATCAGAATACCGTTTTTATAAAACACGGAATTACTGCAGGAGTGTGTTAATCAATAAAACGCACGCCGGTACGTTGGCGTGCTCGACTCAGAGAAACAACATAACATAATTTTTGCAACATTATTTCGCAAAACATAATGCTGCATAATGTTAATAATAATGCTGCAAATAGTTCGTTTGCCTTGTCCAAATCTTTAGACTACATACATATTCTTTAAAACAGCAATAATACAAACTCGAATAGTTTGTCATATATGAAAAATTAAATCTGAAGTCTCTTAAATAGTCGCTTAATGAGCTTTAAACATGTACTAAGGATTCAGTTATTGGACACTCATATTTATCATTGTAACTATATTATTGTGTATACTGAAGACTCGTGCACTTTTTTACAACTAAAAGTTTCTGAACTTAGACATTACAGTTGTTAATATCCAGGGAAGGATTTATCTTTGCATTGTCGGATGTGTCATATTACGTTTGCTCTGCGAATTTAAAAAAAAAATCACTGCAACATAAATACTTTAACAATAAATCCGAAATTAAACGAAACTTCCTGTGAGAGTTTGTAAAGTAAATATCATTGTACCTTTCAGGCTGTCACCGCTCGCCGAGAAACAGTGAATCGATCCAGATGTTGCTCTAGTGATGCTGATGAGATGAGAAGCTCAGCATGGATGGAACACTCTTCTGTGTTTACGATGCTTTTTGTCTGCAGCTGGGCTTTATGTGAGAGGCTGTACCGCTCTTCTCCTCGCCATCTGGCGGCGGGGATTCCGCTGAGCTACGTGCAGAGTCTCACACACTCTCCAAAACGCATGGAACCAGGTGGAATTTCGAACTGCGCATGCGCATAGTACAGTTCTGACGTCTCCATTCCACATGGCTCATCCTTATAATGTCGTACTTGTTACAGATGTGGGTTTTAATTTGTTCTAAAGAGCTCGGATACATATGTAGTAGTTTATGTTGAAATTGTGTCTGATAAAAACATCCAAAATAAATTTTGATTTTTAAACATTTGTAGAATCCATAATGCCCCTGTAGAAAAAAAAAATCAGCATATACTGGTTAGGTATGTTTTGGAGCATGGCTGCTGGTTTGAGCTGGTTTAAACTGATCTCTAGCTGTCAATGAGCTGGTTTAAGATGGTCCTTAGCTGGTCATGAGCTGGTTAAAGCTGGCCCTTCATGTTCTGGTCCTAAGCTGGTCCTTAGCTGATCCTAAGCTGGTCATGTGGTGGTCCTAAGATAGTCATGATCCAGTCCTTAGCTGGTTTAAGATACTCCTCCTTACTTAGCTGGTCATGAGCTGGTGCTAAACTGATCATTATCTAGTCCTTAGCTGTTCATGGTCCTTAGTTAGTGTAAGATGGCCCTTACTTAGTTGGTCATAAGCTGGTTTCAGCTGGTCCTTAGCTGGTCATGAGCTGGTTTAAGCTGATCCTTAGCTCGTCATCTGTTGGTCCTAAGCAACTAGCTCCTGCTCAGGACAATTTTAGGACCAGCACATGACCATCTTAAACCAGCTCATGACCGGCACATGACCAGCTCAAACCTGCAGCCATGCTTCAAAATATACCTAACCATTATATGTTGGATTTTTCAACAGGGGCACCCTTCATTAAAATTAATAGTTCACCCAAATATTTTCACTGTAGAAAGTAATGTTATGTATATAGGACTGGGCTTGTGGATTACTTACATTACTTGTGGAGTATTGTGGTGCTTTTATTAATAGTTTGATCTCTCTTCTGACGGCACCCATTCACTTCAAAGGATCAAGTGAGCAAGTCATATCATGCAAAATTTCTTTTTTTTTTCCTTTCTGATTTTTAGGTGAACTATTCTTTGAAAAAAATGCTATTATCTGTCAATCAAGGCTGAATAGTTCATGCACTTATTAGGGATTACCCATTATTTCTTCTTTCTGCATAATAAATATGTACTGTAAAAAGGGGAAGTCTTTTTTACTTCCAGTTTTCTTTTTTTCTGTGCAAAGAAAAAAAGAGCACATATTTTCCTCTCTTCCCCTTCTACCACTCTTTCTCTGCCGCTTCCTCTCATTTTGATTTATAACAGCTTTCTGAGACTTTCTGGGTGGAAATGAAGTGGCAGCTGCTATTTATCTTTGTAGTCACTCCTGCTGGTTTCAATTCTGAATGCAACCTTTGCTTTCCAAATTAACACTAAGTTATAAAAGAGACAAACGTTTGTCACAAAGCCTGAAGAATGTCTATATGTTTTCTGTTTGTTTGTGAAACCGTGGCACAATAGAGACACAATGGCACGCATTTGTGTAACAAAGACAGTTTATTGCACTCTGTGTAAAAATATTAAGCATTTCAAAATAATTTAAAGAAAATGTTCTGTATTATTTGAAATGTTCATTTACAAAATAAAAATAGACATAATCCTTTAGGAGCTGTCTTCAGTATTTTTCTTTTCAATTAGTACTTAAAAAAAAAAAAATCAATTATGATTTATTGTAGCTAGTATTCCTGTCATCACAACACTAGCCAAACATTCGACTGTACTACTAAACTGTATTTGGAGTGTTTCTGTGAGACTGATTCCAAACTTTTTCCTCATCCCATTTCACAGTGTAAATCATTAAGGGCAGAAAAAGGTCAAACACTCCAGTCTGCAGCTGTGTATGTTTTGTGCCGTTTGTATTTATTCCACTGATTCAAACTTGTTTTTACTGACTTTATTGCCTTTTAAGTCAACAGATCTCTCTCCTATACTGGAAGAAGCTGAAAAACAAAAACCTAAACTAGACACAAATACATTTTGCCAGCTTTAGTCCCTCAGACCATCACATCCTAAAAGAAAAATAAAAAGCAAAGATAGAAATGTTTTAAAAAATGTTGGAATTAGCATTCACTGTTTTGTACCTGTTTAAACAGTAAAATCACATCAAAAACTTTTCTGCTTTTTTTCCACCTGAACATTTATCTTGCTAATTTTGAGCAAATATGAAAAATTAGCATTTGTATAATGATATTTGTCGTCTTTCTTTGGCTTATGATAAAATGTCTTTACTAATATTTTTTCATTTGTTCTAGAATAAGGCCATCCACAGATTTCCATTTGTGTCATATTAGTCATCATATGATGAACAAAGCCTTTCTTTAGTCTGTCAAATTCTTGTTATTAACCAAACGAATATATAAGTCTGTGACGAGGAATCCTTCTTGTCATGTCACTATATTTTCCTTCAATATCTTTCAGAGCCGGATGTCATCCAGTGAGGTGAGGCGTTGACCAAACAGCAGTTCCTCATAGTCAGAGAGCTGCCGAAGAAACCCCGCATTTGGGGCAGCACAAGCTCGTCTTTCCTTCAGCCAACGAAACGCATGTAGCAGAGACCAACGGCGATGCTCCATCAGGAACCCCAACGTCAGAACCGAGCTACGACTCCGTCCGAGGCTGCAATGCACCAACACCCGGCCTCCTGGCGCCCCCGGCGCCCCCCGCAAGGCCTCTGCGATGAACCGCGAAGCTTCTGGAAGGGCCTGGCGAAGATCCTGCTGTGCATCATCACTTAGCCGTAGCCGAAGATAACGTAAAACACTCGGGAAGGCATCCGAGATTTCAGCCGTGGCATTGACCACATGTGTGATGTGGAGGTTTTTGATGATACGGTAGTCATGTGCCTGCGAGGCAGAGCCCTGGTACAGCGCCCCCTCCAGGATTTCAGAGGGGTAGATGGTGAGGGAGCGACGCTCTGACTCTAGTAGGACCATGCGAGGGGTGCACAGAAAGGGATAGAGGGAGTGGAAAGCAGAATAGCCCCCCTGGAGGATTACAGGGTCCATTCCCAAAGCACTCAGCTGGAAGAAACAGTGCTGGAGAGTAGGAGAGTCAGCGCGTGCCTCCTGACTGCCAACTAGAGCACAAAGTCACATATACATCCATATGTATACATTAGTATTTTAATATTTAACATAATATTTGTGACCCTGGACCACAAAACCAGTCATAAGAGTCAATTTTTTAAAATTGATATATATACATCACCTGAAAGCTGAATAAATAAACTTTCTATTGATGTATGGTTTGTTAGGATAGGACAATATTTGTCAGAGAAACAACTATTTTGAAAATCTGGAATCTGAGGGTGCAAAAAAATCAAAATATTGAGAAAATCGCCTTAAAAGTGCTTAGCAATGCATTTCAAAATCGATAGTTTTGACCCATACAATATATTGTTGGCTATTGCTACAAATATACCCGTGCTACTTAAGACTGGTTTTGTGGTCCAGAGTCACATTTGTACTTTATTCTATTTTAATTATATTATTTTATTATTATACATTATATTGTTTTAATTGTTGTAAATAACACTTTATTTAGGAAGATATTATTATTATTATTATTATTATGATGATGATGATGTAAAACCCAATTAAGCCCAATTAACATAATAATAATAAATTATACATTTTATAAATTATAATGTTATGTTAGACATTTATCAATTAATATAACAGTATCATTTATAAATATAATTTAGAACCTTTTGAAAATAAATAACAATAATTTCTTATTTAAATAATAATAATAATAATAAAATTCATAAATTATATAATTTATAAAGTGTATTATTATTATTATTTAAATAAGAAGTTATTGTTATTTATTTTAATGTTATAAATTTATCAATTAACAGCATTATTTATAAATAGAATTTATAAATAGAATTTAGAACCCTCTAAAAATAACAATAACTTTAAAGTTTAAATAATAAAAATAATAATAATATAAATAATTAACTTTATAAATTATAATGTTATGTTACACATTTATCAATTATTATAACAGTATTATTTATAAATATAATTTAGAACCTTTTGAAAATAACAATAATAATAAGATCAAAAATACATTTTATAAATTACAATGTTGTTATACATTTATCAATATAACAATATTAGTTATAGATATAATGTATAACCTTTAAAAAAACAGTAAGTTGTTTTAAATATTAATAATATTAAGATGTATAATAGATTTTATAAACTATAATATTGTTATACATTTATCAATTAAAATAACAGTATCATTTATAAATATAATTTATAACCTTTTAAAATAATTTAATAATAGTAATAGTAATAATAATAGTAATAATAATAATAATAATAAAATATACTTATAGCTAGTAAAATGTCTAAAGTGGACTATCAAAATAAGGTGTTACCTATTACATTTAACATTATATAATTATAAAAATAGTACTTTAATATATTAATTTATCAATGTATAACATTGCAATTTATAAAATGTTATTTAAACATAATAACAATAACATAGCTAAATAACACATTTTTTAAATTATGAGGCTGTTATATTTTATCAATTATTTATCAGTTAATATAAAGGTATTACAATAATGTATTGTTTATATTATTAATATTAGCATTTTATTTAATATAAATTATATTCAGAAATAATATGTTTATAGTCATTTATACATGTATAACATAACATCAAATATATGATTTAGCTATATTATTATTATTTTCACTTTACATTATGAGAATACTATACCTGGACTTTGGCCTTCTTCGGCATATAGCAGTATTATAGAAAACTCCTGCAACTGAACACAGCTTATCAGACAGCCCAATTCTGGATGCATCACCGTCACACTGGCACGGGCTGTCACCAGGTGACTCTGCTTATATCTGCACGTGTACACACACACACACACACACACACACCATTAGTTTGTTACCATTAAACTTAAAAGACAGAACTACTCATAGTCCTTTCACTGAGCGACTCTGTCTATGTGTATCACTGTTACCTCTCTGCAGAGCGGCAGTCCAGTATAAGTATATAATAAGGATCATGCAGTGAAGGTTGTCCCGCTTCAGCATTCAGGAAGTTGTACACCTGCTGTGGGGTCACATAACCTCTTTCTATGTTTGCCTTTTCTGGAAGTGCAGGAATCAGAAGCTCTATCATAAAAAAAAGTTAACATTAACATTTAAATCTATCTTTTATCACACAATGTATCTGATAAACACAGCTGTGATTAGTTATTCAACAGCGTCTTTATTCTTCGGTTATGTTGACCTGCCTTCAGTGTTGTTCTGAGACGATTCAATGACGTTAATTTGAGAGAGTTTGACTGTTCCATTCATCTCCCTACAGGGGGCGCTGTTCCGCACCTGCAGAGAGCCCCGCAAGCCAGTGGAGCGAACCAAACGACATTTATCAGCTCTGTGAGGAGAGGGAGAGGGGGGAGGGGAGAGAATTCTAGCAATTGATGTGTAAACACTCTATATTCTAGCTAATGTAATCAGCAGTTACACGCACACCCTATCAACCACCACAGGACAAGAGATGCACTTTACAGGCACATCAGGTGAAGTATTTACATTTATTTTGAGACATTTCTTTCTCATTGTCTGCTTTGTTGTTATGTTCTGAACAAATAATAATATCAGAGAGTAAAAAAAAATTGAATAATGTACTTATAATCAGATGTACTCACCTGGACACCACAATGCCCATGGTTTTGGATGGGAGTCATTCGGGACCGAAGCTCTCTCTCTCTCTCTTCTATGGGCCAAAAGGTAAGAGAGAGAATACAACCATCCTGATACACACACTCAAACCAACACTGTGCAAAATACACACTCCCTACTGCATTTCTCTGCTCCGATACATCCAAAATCTACCGAAAAGAACAGGAATGTATGTAGAATTTGACATCCTTGTGGTTGTTAAATCGTTCTCCGCATGTCACTGTGTAAAAAACAACTGCTTTTTTGTTTTTTCCCTTCCATTCTGCTCTCTCCCTCCCTCCTTGTCAGGACCTTATTTTAGTGGGTTGCCGGGGTAATGCGGGACAGTGAAGTGCTCTACATGAGCACGGGGTGAGCTGGCCATGACAGGTCAGAGTGTCACACGCAGACACTTGTGAATGAATGTCAAATCACAAAATGCATGTATTTTTTAATATAATACAAATAGTTAACGGTCAAAGGATTGGATTTATTTCTTTTTAGTGTTTTTAAAGAAGTGTTGCAACCCAAAGGTGCATTTATTTGATGAAAAATGCTGTTAAAACAATACAACTGTAAAATATTATTACAATTTGTTTTTTTTTTAAATGTAATTTATTCCTGTGATGGAAAAGTAACATTTTTAGCATCATTATGTCAGTCTTCAGTGTGACATGATCCTACAGAGATATTTTTAATATGCTGAAAAAACATTTATGATTATTATCAATGTTGAAAACAGTTGTGCTGTATAATATTTTTGTGGAAATCATGATACCTTTCAAAAAATTTACTGAATGCATTAAATTCAAAGGTGACAGTAAACACATCTATAATTTCTGTTTCAAATAAATACTGCTCTTTTGAACTTTCTGTGCATCAAAAAATATATTATGGTTTTCACAAAAATAGTAAGCAGGAGAAAATCAACATTGATAATAATGAATGTCATTATTAATAAAAACCAATAATAATATATACTAGTCAAAAGTTTTTTAACAGTAAGATTTTTAATGTTTTTTTTATTTTTTTCTTCTGCTCACCAAGCCTGCATTTATTTGATCCAAAGTACATCAAAAACAGTAAAATTTTGAAATATTTTTAATATATTTTGTATATTTTAAATAACTGTTTTTTTATTTGAATATATTTTAAAATGTAATTTATTCCTGTGATTACAAAGCTGAATTTTTAGCATCATTACTCCAGTCACATGATCCTTCAGAAATCATTCTAATATTCTGATTTACTGCTCAAAAAACATTATTATTATGTTGAAAACAGCTGAGTAGAATTTTTCAGTTCAGAAGAACAGCATTTATCCGAAATAGAAATCTTTTGTAACATTATAAATGTCTTTATCATCACTTTTGATCAATTTAAAGCATCCGTGCTAAATAAAAGTATTAATTTCTATCATTTCTTCCCCCCACCATTACACAAAAAATTATACTGCATCCAAGCTTTTTATTTCAGATAAATGCTGGTCTTTGGATCTTTCTATTCATCAAAGAATCCTGAAAAAATGTACTCAATTGTTTTAAATATGGATAATAATAATGCTAAAACATGTTTCTTGAACAGCAAATCAGCATATTAGAATGATTTTTGAAGGATCACGTGACACTGAAGACTGGAGTAATCATGCTGAAAATTTAGCTTTGATCACAGAAATAAATTACATTTTAAAATACACTTAAATAGAAACCAGTTATTTTAAACAGTAAAAATATTTCAAATTTTTACCTTTTTGTGCTGTATATTGGATCAAATAAATGCAGGCTTAGTGAGCAGAAGAGACTTCTTTAAAAAAAACATAAAAGCACTTAGGGGAATGGCCTTCCGTTTACTGACCCACCATTCCGCAGTACTATGATGTCACCATAACGGTATGTTCTTACTGATATTTGACCTGATTAATAAGTGCTGGGTTGTCATGGTGACATTGCATAGACTGCCTGTCCTATAATTCTCACCCACCTGTCATGGATATAATGTGCTTGTTTGCCCTCCATGCATTTCTTATTCATTCTGTGGATCCAGCTGCTAGCCACAAAAATACTTTCATGTGTGCACACACATACACAGACAGAATGTTTGTCTTATTATGAGTAATTAATAAAGCACCAAATGGATGTTTTATTTACACTGTCTATGTTGTAATTCATTTCATCATAGGTCTAAGTGGATGACATATTAACTTTCAAGCATGACATAACATGATCTCTATACCTTTAATGACCCAAAATAGACCTTAGTTGTGTCTTGTGACAGTGAGTCATTTAAGTTTAGCCATTCTTAGCATATGAAGGTAGAACGGCACATCAAAATTTGTCACATCCTGTCTGCTGATATCCCTTAATCAATAAAATCAGTCACCTTTATACACAATGCTCTCTGTGTAGTCATGTCTCGGTTTTGAATAAAAGTAAGTAAATCAGTAAATATAACTAGTCAAAGTTAATGTTTTGTCATAATTTAAACTAGAACAAATATCTGTGCTGAAGTTTGTATACATTCATAATTGCTCACATTAATCTTAACTAATTGTTTTGATGTACATAGCTGACCTTTGAAATGTCATATACATATTTGTCCTTTATTTGTGTATTTATGCTTTGGCATGTTTGATTATCAAAGTAATAAAGTTTATAGGTGGGGGAGGGAGTGATTGTCATATACAGATGACATTAGACGGAAAAGTTTGCCAGACAAATGCGCAATTATTCTGTCAGTTTTATATTTATACTTATATGGATAACACTTTATTATATATCCAGTAAAAATTAAAATGAAATCATCTTTAAAAAATAAAGGCATGAGTAAAACGATAAAACTTCGAGAGCATACAACAAAATATATTTAATAATGTTCTTGTGCTAATTGTAGTGCACAACAACAGAACTGCGTCGGCGGTGAGAAAATATTTACCGAGCAAGATGATGCGCCTTCATGCTGTGAGGTGACGTATTCAATCATTAACTCCCGCTTGTTCTCTGCCTGTGGTCATTTGGATGTACAAATAGCTTAGTAGGTTCAAACGAGAGAAAAGAAACGGACGAACTAAGTCCAATAAAACAGATCGGCCCCAGACAAACGGGTGAAATAAAACCTTTAATCGACGGAAGTTAGCTTAAAAAATCGTATTTTTCACTCCCAGAGTGAGAAGCGATCAAAGTCCACTCGTATTGGGTCCCTCATGACTGACAGAGACTGAACAGGTTTCAGTCAGTCATTGGCGAAAACACATAATGGAATAACAAGATCTTATGACGACCAAAAGATGTGAGTTGGTCTATTTTATCGTCGATTTTTTTAATCTATATGTTGTACTGTTTTTCTTATGTATTTATTTTGGTATTTTTGTATTTGTTTTGATATTTTACTTACTTATTTGATTCATGCCTCTTCTGTGTAAGGTTAGTATGACGGTAAAACGGAATTAAGATTGAAACGTCATTTTATTAAAATATTAAAAGGGCTTCTTAAATAATGTTTTAACAATCTGTTATAATTCATTATTCCGTTTTTTATATTTTCCATAAAAAGTTTAAACTTTTTAAAAAGAATTCGAATTGTGTGTTTCACGTACAGTACTAATTCGCATTACTTACTATTACAGGATAAAACAGGATACAAGGCAACGTTTTTTTGTGGTAATGGCTGAAATGAAGGTTACACTCGGCAAAAATAATGGTGAGTGTATTTTATGCTTGCCTACATATGCTGCTTTTGATTTATTTATAAATTCGTTTTATAATTTATATTAAAAGATTTTGTTTCTAATAGTGATTCAGTGTTAAGTAAGTAGTTGAGATGTAACGGAGTTACAATATGTCATTTAAGTACAAAACAAATGTAATCTGTCACAGTTACTGAGAAAAAATATGTAATTAAATTACAGTTACTTATGAAAATTTAAACTATTACAGATGACTGTACACATACAGATTTAATTGATTTCTTTCCTAAATTGCATTGACTACTCTAAAATATGAGACACCGATGTTTCAGGAGTTTAGGACACAGAATAGGACACATGCATATTCGATAACTGTTTTATTTCCTATTTGTGTTTGTGTTCCTATATGTATATGCTTTATTTGACTGTTTTTTTTCAAGGTATTGTTAGATTGTTAGATGCCAGTGTTTCCTGTAAGCTATGCAAAGATTTGATTTTAAAAACAGTATCATAGCTATTAAAGGAGAAGTCCACTTCCAGAACAGAAGTTTACAGATAATGTACTCACCCCTTGTCATCCAAGATGTTCATGTCTTTCTTTCTTCAGTCGTAAA
Source organism: Labeo rohita (assembly GCF_022985175.1). Lineage (NCBI taxonomy): Eukaryota > Metazoa > Chordata > Actinopteri > Cypriniformes > Cyprinidae > Labeo > Labeo rohita. The sequence goes on from NC_066885.1 coordinate 12,458,746, forward strand.
GAAATTATGTTTTCTGAGGAAAACATTCAAGCATTTTTCTCCATATAGTGGACTTCTATGGTTCCCCAAGTTTGAACTTTCAAAATGCAGTTTAAATGCAGCTTCAAACGATCCCAGTGCGGTTGTAAATGCTCCCAGCTGAGGAAGAAGGGTCTTATCTAGCGAAACGATCAGTTATTTTCATAAAAATAATACAATTTATATACCTTTCAATGTCAAACGCTCGTCTTGTCTTACTCTGCCTGAGCTCAGTTTTTTTCCGGTTCATGACAGTTAGGGTATGTCGAAAAACTCCCATCTCATGTTCTCCCTCAACTTCAAAATCGTCCTATATAGTTGTTTTATCGTTTTTGTTAAGAGTGTTTTATCTTCTTTGCATGTTCACTTCGCAAGTCTGGGTTGGTACTTTTGCAGCAATGTAGGATGATTTTGAAATGATTTTTGAAACTGAGGGAGAAAATACAATTGGAGTTTTTCGACATACCCTAACTGTCTTAAACCAGAATACACAGAGTTCAGGCAGAGCAAGACAGGACGAGCATTTGAGATTAAAAAGTATTTAAATAGTATTTTTTTAAATGAAATTTACCGATCGTTTTAGCTAGATAAGACCCTTCTTCCTCGGCTGGGATCATTTACAGCCGCATTTGGGATGGTTTGAAGCCGCATTTAAACTGCATTTTGGAAGTTCAAGCTTGGGGCACCATAGCAGTCCATTATATGGTGAAAAATCCTGAAACGTTTTTCTCAAAAAGTTTACTTTACTTTACTTTACTTTACTTTACTTTACAACTGAAGAAAGAAAGACATGAAAATCTTGGATGACAAGGCGATGAGTACATTATCTATACATTTTTGTTCTGGAAGTGGACTTCACCTTTAAACTATATCTTGTTATGAATAATCTCAGAACAATCTCAAAGTAAACCATGCCTGGTTTAAAATGTTTAAAAATGATTAACAGTTGTAAACATTCATTAGAAATTTAGAAAAGTAATCAAATGTAATCAGTTATATTACTTTACTAAAGTAACACTGTTTATTACATTTCAAAATAGGGTAACTTGTAATCTGTAACCTATTACATTTCCAAAGTAACCTTCCCAACACTGCTTGTGTTTGTGTGCAGGTAGTTTTACGTCCTTCCTCCAAGCCCTGATGCTTTAAAGAGGTCAGAATCAAAAAACATATTCCACTCCACCAGTCCTGGGGTGGGTGGACCACTAGTATGGACCCCTGGCAAAATCTGGTGTCCAGATGGTGAGATCAAATTTATTTGTGACTGAAAGCTTAAAATTGAATGTGCTTGTAATTGGCGTGCTGCAAATAGTACTCATAAAATAAATTAACATCTTTATCATTGCGATGCATTATGCTTCAATATTAAATCAGTATCTCTAATGTGATATTCTTAGATTTAGGTGTCACATGACTGTTGAGGCTCAAACAGTATACTGTCTGTCCATTTGTGTTTCAGTTCAGCATGGTGGCAGATGCATACGCCGCATGCTCTGAGAGCTTGTGTGTATGAAGTGTGTAAACCTCTGGTGCCACTTCTGCTGGGCATTGCAGCCCTGGTGGCTGTGATTGTGTATGCTTTGGCAGATAATCTACACAGTTTTGTAAGCAGGCTCTTCATTGCCCAGTATCACTATCCTTATACGGTGCCACTTGCATTTATACAGGTACTTTGCTCACACAGCTACATCTTTATCAGTTTTTTTTATCAGATGATCTTGACAACTTGATGTCTTTATATGATCTTGAACATGCAGATAAAGTTTAAAAGTCGCCTTAGAATACAAAAAGCTCTGGCTTGTTTAAAATAGGGTTGTTATAGTTAAAACATGAAAATGTTTTGTTACTAGGGGAAAAAACTGAGTGGAACATGATGTATAAAATAACTAAAACTAAAGCTGAAAAAAAAATGTAAAAAATTATATAGACATTAAATATAAATATTCCTAAAACTTTGACAAAATCGATTCAAAATATGAATAGAAACTACAACAGTATCTCAGTGATACTATAAATCTCAATAAAACAAAAAAAGAGGTTTAAACAGAATTAAATTTAAAAGATTAGATTTTTTTAGGCAAAGCCTAAAATAATATAAACAATTCTGTAATTTACTCATTAAGAATTTTTGCAGAGTTTGCAAAGTTACACAATGAAAATGAAAGGGAAGCTGGTTCAACTTCTACATGCTTTTACATTCTACAAAACATCTGCTAAATTCCAAGTTTTCTAAAGTCAGTAGATTTCTAGCAGTAATTTAGAGTAATTAGCATAAATACCATATCTTGATCAGTGTTAAGTAGCTCTTAGTGTGTAGATTATTGTAGGGTGTAAAGCACAAGTCTGGGCAGCTCTCTGATGAATCATTAGGTGTGTTACATGTGATTGTTTGACTGGTGCCATAAACTGGTGGAGTCCCTTTACTGTTTGCGTTTGAATGTTAAGGCTGGCTATATATTTGAAATGCAGACGGGCAGCTGGCAAATAGATTTTAGATTAAAATATCTACAGAGGGGTCAAAGGCTGAGACTACTAGTAAAAATGTTTTGCTTTTGTTACAAATTTAAATCAGCGTTACAATTTGAGTAAAAAAAAAAGTTAATTTAATAAAAGTACAGAATGTCTAAGTATTTGGTTCATCCCTCTTTTCCTTTATTGACAGTAGCATATGAGCTTCGTGAACTGCATGAGCATAATTTGACATGATCCAAAGAGCATCTTGAACTTGTGACCATCTATTCAGAGTCACATGATCAGTGTCATGAACTGTTTGATCATTGACTTAGAAACAGCATGGAATCTTAAATATTTCCTATTGATTTTGCATTGTTTCTTTGTTTCATCATTCCAAAATCTTGATACTTTATTTTCAGGTTTAAATTAGATTTTGATTGTTTAGCAGTTCTTAAAAATTCACCATTTTTAGCTTTTCTGGAGTTCACTTTTGTAGTTTAATATATTTTTGACAAATATTCAATGTATTAAATGTGGTCATAAAACTGCCTGTATAATAATGATAAAAAATTAGGGGTGTAACGGTACACAAATTTGATGGTTCGGTACCTCGGTTTTAATGTCACAATTCGGTATGATTTCGGTACAGCAGGGGAAAAACAAAACTTTTTTTGTTGTTCAGTAGTTTACTGAACAAGTTGCTCTTTCTTTAAATACATTCAGTTGTATTTAAAAATTTCTTAGTGATAAAATGATCTCAGCTTATGCTTTAAACTATATGGAGCCCTTTACATTATAAGGTTACAATTAACAACTTAACCCAAACTTAAATTTAATTACTATTTATTTTTAAATATAATAATCAATACTTAACTTGTATGCACACATGTAAATTCCACATAATGCAGTTTTTAAATTAACTTATAAATCATAAAATTTCTATTTGTTAAAATATATTCAATTACACAGTGGCTGTCATAACACGTATAATACTTTATATAATTAAATCTAACAGGTAAAGTAAAATATAACGAGGATTTAGTGTAATATTTCACGAAATGCCCTATCTTTAGACTTAATTTCTCTAGTGAACTAACAAGCTGTGGACACTGTGACTTGCCTGATGTAAATGAAATGCTACGTGACATTTTACTTCCAGTTTTGTTGACATCTTTCCGCGGCTGAAACACTGATTGAGCAATTACATAAGGCATGAGATGTTCATTTATGTTTATTCGCGTTAAAACTAGTAGTACAGAAGAGGGAATGATCGTGTTCACTCGCTCTCCGCATTGCGATTTGAAAGGACCCCTTTTACACTGCACAAGTCTGCGGGGCGTTACGGCTCTGGAGTTACCAAACCGAAAGGTGTAGTGTTAACGTTACACCCCTAGTAAAAATGGTAAAATGTTGTTTGATAGAGCTGTTACTGCTTAAATGTCATGTTATCATTTTTGTTTATCACTACAATCTGAAAGAAGTTTTCTTAGGAACACAGGGAAATGTCAGTGGTATATGGCTCTGGGCATTTATGGCGCTGTGTATCACCTTTTAATCTCCTATGTGTTTTAGGTGCATTGAACTTCCTCTTGCTTTTGTTTCCTTCCCTTCAGGTATTGTTAAATCTCCTGGCACTGCTAGCTTTACATGGTGTGGGTCTGATTCACCTGAAGCCTTTTTCACTGAAGTTGGCTGAGCGTTTGTTTGTGCCGGCGGTCTGTGGGAGCGTCCAGTGCATTTTGGCCATATGGGCTGAAGCCTGTTCCCACTCTGGCCTGTACCAGCTAATCGCCAGTTTCCTCCCAATGGTCAGTCTGAGTTTGGGTCACCTGTTTGCACTGAGTATGCCAGGCTCCATCCATGTCTCTGGCCTTCTAACTGTGCTGACAATTGCCTCAGTCACCGTTACAGGTACACTGTTCACATTTAATTCAATATTCAAATTACTTACTGTTCTTACAACAGTCGGGTTCCAGAAATAAAAACGTCATTCATTTTCTCCATAGGGTTTTTTTTAATATCAACATATAGACCTTTAAAGACTGAGCCGTTGTGTGCTCCTAAGTCGTTATTCAGCATACATTTTCAGAATTTTGGCTAATGTTCTTGCAAGGTTTTCTCAAAGTTATGAACATTATTTCAGTATCATTACAATCATTGTTAAAAGTTGTCTGATCTTTAAGAATATGCTTAAAATTTTAGCAAAAAATCTAGTTCTGTCAAATCGATTAATCATGATTAATCGCATCCAAAATAGAAATTGATGTTTACCTAATATGTCTGTGTACTGTGTGAGTGTATATATATATAAACAGGTGCATCAAAAAAAAATTTGAATATCGTGAAAAAGTTAATTTTTTTGTTTGTAACTTATTTAAAACACTGAAACTTTCATATATTCTAGATTTATTACATATAAGGTAAAACTAATGAAAGTCAAAAATCCAGTATCTCAAAATATTAGAATATTTCCTAAGATCAATCAAAAAACGGATTTGCAAAACAGAAATGTTCAAGTTCTTTAAAGTGTGTTTATTTATGCACTCAGTACTTGGTTGGCAGCACATATTACTTCAAAAGAATTGCTCTTAGCACAAATTACAGCATCAGTAAGTGTGACATGTAAGCGATCAGCCTGTCGCGCTACTGAGGCACTATTGAGCCTTCAGATCGACTGTATGTTGTTGGATCGACTGTTTCTCATCTTTCTCTTGAAAATATCCCATAGATTCTTTATGGGGTTCAGGTCAGGAATGTTGGCTGGCCAATAAAGCACAGTAATATCATGGTCAGCAAACCACTTGGAAGTGTTTTTTGCACTGTGAACAGGTGCTAAAGTCCTGCTGGAAAAGGAAATCAACATCTCCATAAAGCTTGTCAGCAGATGGAAGCATACAGTGCTTCAAAATCTCCCGGTAGATAGCTGCATTGACTTTGCACTTGATAAAACACCTACTGTGCAAAGTCAACACCAGCAGACGTCACGGCACCCCAAAACAGTACTGACTTCAGAAACTTCACACTGGACTTCAAGCAACTTGGATTCTGTGCCTCTCCAGTCTGCCTTCAGACTCTGGGATCATGATTTCAACATGAAATGCACACTTGTTTCAGAAGTGGCTTGGTAGTCCTTTTCCTGAAGACGTCTGAGCGTGGTGACTCTTGATGCCCTGACTCCAGTTTCAGTCCACTCCTTGTGAAGCTCTCCCAAGAGTTTGAATCGGCTTTGCTTGACAGTTTTCTCAAGCTTGCGGTCATTCCTGTTGCTTGTGCACCTTTTTCTACACAATTTCTTCCTTCCAGTCAACTTTGCATTTAATATGCTTTGATACAGCACTCTGTAAACGGACACCCCATTTAGTAATGACCTTCTGTGGAGGGTGTCAATGATTGTCTTCTGGACCACTGCCATGTCAGCAGTCTTCCCCATTATTGTGGTTTCAAAGAACAAGAGATATGTGGAATTTATAGCTCTAATCATCAAAATTAAAACAAAAAAACATTAGAAATGTTTTACTTTGCATGTAATAAATCTAGAATATATGAAAGTTTCAGTTACAAACAAAAAATGAATTTTTTGAGATGCACCTGTATATATATACAAAAAATATACACAGTACACACATATTATTTAAACACGTTTTATTTTGGATGCAATTAATCGTGATTAATCAATGTGAGAGCACTACTTTTTTTGCGAAAATTTTGAAAATTGGATGACAAGGGGGTGAGTAAATTATTTGTAAATTGTTGTTCTGGATATGGAGTTCTCCTTTAATCGCTTGTATTTTCTCTTTTCAGCATATAAAGGACTTCATGTGATGGAGCCGCTGGAGTACGTCTACTCTCCCCTCAGCCTTGTCCTCCACAGCCTCTCTCTTGCCTGGCTAGCCAAAGTCTCCCAAACGGAGCGAGGCCACGCCTCAACCTTTGACCTTTACTACACTCTGACAGTGACACGTACTCTCTTATTAGGGTTCCTGTGTGTTTTGCACCCTGATGGCCCAAAGGCACTGATTAATGGCAACTGGCACAGTCTGCTGTTTCTGGGATACATGCTCGGGATGTTACTGCTGGGTGCTGTGCAGCTTCTCTTTGTGGATGTAACGGCGCTGTATTTTTCTGCTCTCCCAGCAGCTGTGCTGCATGCGACCAGAGAGCTGGTTCTGCCCCTGTTTAGACTGCTATAGGACATACGGACCAATCAGAGTGTAGATCATTCTGAAGGAGAACAGTCTATGTAGAGTTGCCAATTTAATACCTGATCAATCAAATTCATGATTGATGATAACAGTATTAAAATTTTAATAATTTATAGGCATGACAACCTCATGTAAAGATAATCATAATTAATTAATATGGTAATACTACCAGCAAGCACTGATGTGCGATTCCTTTCTTCGCTTGCACTGAAACTACGACACATCCTACAAATGGGGTGTTTTCATGATGGAGCTGATACTAAAGTTCTGGAATTAAAATGTGAAGCTAAAATATAGGTTTCTCAGGCCAGCTTTTCTTGTACAGACTATATTATTATTTCTATGTATCAGCTGGAAATTCTGAGAAAGAAAAAAAATATTTTGTATTAAAAATGCAAAAAACCCACTCTCCTTAGTTACTGTTACTATGTCCGACAAACATTGCCGCTCTCACACTACATGTCATATTCTCAGGTAGTCAATAATACATTGCAGAGCAAAGAGAAAACTGACAAAACACTGACAGACAAGACATAGCAGGTTACTTCTGGTATTAAACAAGGTCTCAGCTTTAAAATGTTGTCATTTTATAAGAAATTCAAACTATAAATACCGTTTTGTGATAGATTACTGTATTGCCTTATTGGGTCAGTGACATGTGAACCAAACCTTTTCTTCTTTAGTTAAACGAATGAACATCAGAACGCATTTTATTTTAACTGCGGAAAGATGTCAATATACACAATTTTTATAAGTTTAAGTTCACTGAAATTAATCTACTCTCCTGTGTGCTTTGTTTGTCGGACAAAATGGCAGATTCGGCATTATGATTGGTCAGATCACCTGTCAATCAAGCTATTTGCAACCGGTCAATTGTCATGAAAATAATTCCAAAATGCCAAAATAATGAACCTTAAAGGCCTTAAAATAGCTTAATTTTTATTTGTAAAATGTCATTTTTATTTTTTTAATATATATATATATTTTTTTTGGAGGGTGAAATATGATTTAAGCATGCTCTGGACAAGCTTTGTGAGATTCACCCAAGTATGCCATTTACCTCACGTAAACCTTACAAACTTACATTAGCCCTTAACTGTTAAAAAAGACACTGGATGCAAACTTCACTTTTATACATGGTGTTTGCATATAAATGTGTCCTAGCAGTGTTTGGACACAACCACTCTACAACAATAAAAATCTAGTCACTTCTAGTCATTTTTTTAAATCCCCAAAACACCTATGACATCATATTTATCAGGCCCCGCCCATGACCGCTGACGAACTGTCCCGTATTAGCATATTACCTCTTTCAGCCAGCTGTATGTTGTCTGCCATTTTCTCTGCGCGCAGCTTTAGTGACATATCTGGTAAGCAATGCAGCTGTTTTGTTACAGTATGTAGCTGAATGGAAAAGTGAACACAAGAGTCTTTATTTTCTCCCAACATGAGAGCCAAAACGGCGTTGTTTTACATGACCATTGAGGAAGTTTAACCAAAGTATGTTGCAGACATTTCATGAAGACCCTAAAGAATCATACCAACTTGTGGAAATGGTGTCCTTTCCAATGTCCCTTGTAGTAATCACAGCTATAAACCGCGATGCACCAACTTAAGAATATTATAATAGTGGTATAAATTGTTCAAATAGAAAACCTGTGACTCATGTATTATTTAGCTCCTAATGTACAGTACAAACTACAGTATTATTGTTCATGTTTGGAGCAAATGAAATAAAACATTGATGAGGTTTTCTCACAATTAAACCAAATTCACAATTGTTTGTTTTTTTGTTTTGTTTTTTGTCATATTTTGGTATAAAGATAATTATTACATTTCCAGCAACCTTTCTTTATTATGTAAGCAGAGGTTGTGTTAGAAAAAACCTGTCAAATGACAGACATTATGACGTTGTCTGTCATTTGACGGACAGGGTCGTAATATTCCATCAGAATCTATTATTACCCGTTTTAATTATAGTAACACATTTAATTGTTTTTATTTATGTTCATATTTTCATTTTTAATTATGAACCTACAGGACGATGTAGGCTTACGCATTTATTTTGAAGAAAACAGATGAACAGACTAAACTTTTCATGTTCAACACCCCGCAGTGGCAGTGATTTTAATATATTTTCATTTTATGAATTAACATCGATTCGTAAATCCCAATCGTTCTTTTGGTTTATGCTGTTTTCACTTGATGAATGAACAGTACATAGTGCGCCTCTCGTGCAATAAATCGCAATAGGCTAAGCTTTGTGTTATTTTTGATATGAAACAAAGTCTCAGATTTTAAATTCTGTCCATTTTGTTACAAAATTCAAACAATAAATACCGTTTTGCCGATTTTTAATATGGCGTGATAGATCAAGTAGCTTCTAGGTCTTCTGGCCTGTGTATAAGCAAACGCATAGCAAAAGATTCTTGACATTTTCATTTTTGTGCTGAATCCTCTGAAGCGCACTCACCACCAACTGGAAAGGAGTGGGAATAACAGTTAGAAGTTACAATAGATCACCCTCAGTGTAATCTGTCAAAGTGACGGACGGCCTTCAGATGTTTCCTTAACTGATACAAAAAATTATGTCAATGATGGAGAATTTTCGGTTAACGTGACCACTGGATGTAAGCAGTACATAGCACACAGATACAGATCACAAAAATTCATCCAGCCCTTTCTGTATTGTTACCAGAGTAGGCCAAACATTGCCCAAGTGAGAATCATGAGGTTAAAAAAAGTTCAGTGTCAGCGCTGTGAGGCTTTGCTTCTAATCAGGTATGATTGATTTATCTGTAAAGACTTGGTTAATGTTACACGAGCATGCAATTTGTTTAGTTTATCTGTAATGTCAGTGTAGATAAGCATGGAGAAATATCCCAGTTCCTTTTCTCCAACAGACAGCTGTAGCTGTAACAGTTTCTGATGTAGTGCATACTTACTGGTTTGATAAATTTCAAAGGAAATGACATAAACGTGACTAACAAAACATATCAGAAAAATATCTTTATTCAAAAAGATAAAGTTGTATTTGACATGATAAACCATAGACCATGATAAACTTCTTACATAAGAAATTTCAAGTTGCTATCTCACCAGTGTTTGGATGTAATTGACATTTCAGTACTGGGTGTGGAGTGGAACACCATAACAGCTGATGTGCACTAGGTGAAGGAACACTGAGCGTGACGGTAAGTGTGTGAAAAGTCTCTGTGAGTTATTTTTTCCACTTCAGTTTGACATATCATGACTGATCTGCATCAGGAGGGATGTGGATGCCTAGACTCTGCAGTAGGTTAGAAGCAGGCCCGGCAAGGCCCGCTTGAGAAGCTAGAGACTCCAGTAAATTCGTAACCAGGTTGAGATCCACATCGAGCGGCTGGATTTCTTCCTCAACAAGCTCTGAACTTGAGGCAGCTGATGAGCTTTTAGATGCATCTGCTTTATTACTGGCCTAAACGGAAACGTAAAAAAATAAATAAATCAATAAAACTTTTACGTGCACAGGATAAACAACATCTATGGGAAACTCACTCTGTTGTTCTGGGTAAAGCTTTTGCCAATATTTGTGCTTTGCAGTTCCTGGTCCATTTCATCCATGTATTTCCTCAGACTGTCTAGCGCCTCGGCACCTGCCTGCTCTTGAGACTCGCCATTCTGCGCTGCTTTATCTTCGTCAACATCATTGTCGTCCTCTTCATCATCATCATCATCATCCTCAAAGTCGTCAGAGTCTAACTCATCATCTTTACTTCCTGCAAAACACAGAGAGCAAATTATTAGTGCTTTTCGGGTAGCGTAGATTAGTAGTTGACCGATATATCCACTAAGCTGATATGTCGGCAGATATTTTGCATTTTTTAATTACTGACATAAGCAAAAAAGGTTTTCCTATTTGGCAATGTATTGAAATATATAACAACGGTTAATAGTGCCACGTTAAAAAGTTAAAAAAAAAAAAAAAAAAAAAAAAAAAAACATCTAAAATTATGAGATTAATATTTTAAGAATAACGTCAAAATATTACAAGAAAAAGAGCTGAAATGTTGAGAATAAAGTTGAAATGTTTCGAGAAAAAAGTCCAAATTACAATAAATAAATTGTAGCAATTAAAGTTATAATATTTTGAGAGTATAGCCTGCGCATGCAAATGGCCTGGATTGGGAGCACCGGGAGAAAATGCCACAGGAATTTATTTGAACATATGTGGGATTATTAGCAAAAATCATACCATGTGTTATCCTCGCAGAGACAGTACGCTTGGAAATAATAATTCACGTCTTCAATTGCATTCATTAGGCCTATTTGTAGTGCACCAGCCACTCAATAATAGCACTAAGCTTTGTGCTTTTTGTACTTTTCATATAAAACAAAGTGTCAGAAATACAAATTATAAATGTGTTTCTCCTCTTTATTTCAAGTTAATAGCACAATATGAACGTGAAGGAAAAATATTTTTTTGGTCAAATTATTGTTTTCAGTCGGCGGCCTTGTGGCAGTGGGTCGACATACAGCGCCATTACGCTACGGGCGTACCGTGTTTGAATCCTGACTCGAGGACTATTTAAACTATAATTATTTATACAACAGTACTTTCTGGTCATCAAATCTGATTGGCTGAGAGGTAATATCAGAACTCAACCGTTTCATCATTTGTATCATTCTATGCGGTATTTCTCACAGCAAGTGTCATGGTGGATGCCCAAAATCACTATATTTTAATAAATAATGAAGTTTTTGTGTCACAGAATGTAGTTTCAAGAGTTATTAGGTGATAATTTACTTGTTTAGACTTCAAATATGTGACACTGGACCACAAAACCAGTCTTAAACAGCACAAGTATATTTGTAGCAATATCCAACAATACACTGTATGGGTCAAAATTATCGACTTTTCTTTTATGCCAAAAATCATTAGGATATTAAGTAAAGATCACGTTCCATGAAAATATTTAGTAAATTTCCTGCCGTAAATATATCAAAACTTCATTTTTAATTAGTAATATGCATTGCTAAGAGCTTCATTTGGACAGCTTTAAAGGCTTTTTCTCAGTATTTTAATTTTTTGGCACCCTCAGATTTTAGATTTTCAAATAGTTGTATCATTAATGGAAAACTCATCTATTCAGCTGTCAGTGATGTATAAATCTCAATTTCAAAAATTGACCCTTATGATTGGTTTTGTGGTCCAATGTCACATATTTGGTTTGTTGATAAAGATTATGTCCGTTTGAAAATTTGCTTTGTTGTTTTTGCAGATATGAGCTCCAGAGCATCAGTGGCAGTGAGGACATAATCTTGTATTTTATGTAAATTTATTGCTGTATATCAGAGCGCTACCTTAGTACTTTTGACTGAATTGCCTAGCAACGTTTATGAGGGCTGTCGTTTATTGTTGTTTCTTATGTAAGTACACATTCGTGTACACTCATATTTTTTCCCCTCAAAAGTGGGATTGAATAAATGGTTTCATATCTCTGAAAAATTAAACTCACCTAGCAGTCTATCTAGTGCACTGGTTACTGCATCTGGATCAAAACTGAAGGGCTCTGCCAGGCAAGATCTAAAACACAATTTGGAAAAAAAAAAAAACACTAATTATCACGGAGGAAGAACAGTAACTAAAGTATTTACAATTCAAGTGAAACCTCATTACCTGGGTATTTCAGCTCCTTCATGAGAGGACATGGCGTTGATGAATTTCTTCATGCCTTGCGTTACAGCAATCAGACTGTAGCCAGCCTCTTCCTCCTGCACCTCCTCCTCAGGTTGCGCTGTCTTGCGAGTACCATCGCTCACCCCTCGACCTCCTCTTTCCTCAAGCAGCCTCTCCAGCTCTTGAGGTGAGATGTCTAACCACGCATCACCTACAGGGGACGATTGAGAGGAAACACTACTGATTCTGAGAAGACAAATTATTTTTGAGCTCGATTCACAGACTACTTTCACTTCCAGCAAAAGCAGTGAAACAATTATGCTAGATTAGACCCAACATTTGATATCAATATGCAAAGGCCACAGACAAAACAGTATCGGATGAAATGGTACATACTGTCCTCTGGTGGTAGATGTGCCTCTTGATTTTTCAGCTCTTCCAAACTGTAAGAGGCATCCTCCAAGACTTTCAACACCTCCTGACCAGGATTATGAATATTGGGGCTTGGGAAAGAAAAACATGAGACTTACACACTACTATTCAAAAGCTTAGTTTTTTTAAATACCTTTTATGCTCACCAAGGTTGCAGTAAACAGTAATATTTTTAACTGTAATTACATTTAAACACAAATGTTCTGTTACATGATCCTTCAGAAATAATTCTAATATGCTGATTTGGTGCTAAAGAAACATTTTTAATTATTATCAATGGTGAAAACAGTTTCTTTAATATTTGATGGAAACTGTGATATACACATACTGTATATACTAGGGCTGTGCAAATAATAGCATGCGATTATCACGCATATCTTGTCAGTATTGTCGGTGTAGTAAATGCCACTCTATCTGACAGCATGTAAAGGAGATTTACTGACGAGATGCACATATTAAATCGCATCAGATTATTTATACAGCCCTAATATATACCCATATATACACACATTACATTTACACACAGATAAAGATTAAAAAAATAGATAAAAAAACTGTGAACTGTGATAAGTTAAAAACTTATCACAGTCTAGCTAATTTAAAGTCCCAGTTTTCCTTTTGTCTTTTCTAAGAACTACTGAATTTCCAAAATTGTAAGAAAAATCGCAAGCAACAACTAGAGTTTTTTTTATTGTGTATTCAAACAGAAACTCCTGAAGTCTAGATAAGTTTGGACAATATAGATGTGTTTAAAAATGTTTAGGTAAAGTAAATGGAAACAGTGTTACATGATAAGATTTTTTTTTTTTTTCAGAGAAATATATTTTCAGGGTATGAACAACAAACGCAAACAGTGCAGCAAGTAGTGAAAACAACTGCACAAATGGTCTTGTGCAACAGAAAAAAAGTGCAAATGATCTTTATAAACTATATAAGAATAATTTACATAATACAACAGCCAAATGGATCGATCCGCTGGCTGTATTCTGCGTCACAATCGATTTACCGGGACAGCGCATAGCCACGTAAAAAACATAAATTCCAGTGCTTTATCTTATATGTACCACTGTTTCATCCTTGTTTTTGGTTTATGTCAAAGTGCTCTGTTCTGTTCTTTTTCAGAGAGTGGTATCATGCAAATGTGTTATTTTGTGTTTGTTTTCATGCACGCACAATGCACTTTACTTTCACTTTGAGTTTGTTCCAAAGAAATATGCTAGTTGGTGGTTCAAAAGTCCAAAACCTATGTTTATCTGTTGAATAGATGACAGTTTGAACCAATCTGGGCACGGGGGTGGGACTAAGCATCAGCAATCATTCCTGTTTGGCTCAGAGAAACAAAACGCACTGGTTTCTTCTGATGAATCAATGCGAACAACAGTGTTGGGGAAAGTTACTTTTAAAAGTAATGCATTACAATTTTGCGTTACTCCCTGGAAAAGTAACTAATTACGTTACTTAGTTACTTTTTATGGAAAGTAATGTGTTACTTTTGCATTACTTTTTAAATCTGGGCATTGCTTGCTGCTTTGTTTTTAATATAAAACAATTCTAATGTGAAAGCCCTTTTACACCAAAAGTGAAATGAATTCACCTCAGGCTGAAAGAAACATACATTTTTGCAGGAGATCACTCCTCAGCTATAAAAAACATGAAGCACAAATGTTAGTTTATCTAAAGTAATTTTTGCGTATGGTTGAATTGCATCATCGAAGGTCAGCAGCAAAGACACTGGTTAATAAAACTGAATTAAATACATAAAGGATATTTGTTTTATTTAACATTTATTTATTGCAAGGTTGCAGGGTTAAATTCTGAGTTTGCATTTCACTGTTTTTATTCATTTTGAGGAATACTGAATCTGTTTTTTTGTAAGTGAGATGAATTAATGCATGTTCACATTTATTCTAGAATACAGTAACATCATGTTTACTCCCAATTTCCCGACTGGAGACTTGTCAATCAATAAATGGGGAAAAAAAAGTAACTGCCGTTACTTATTTGAAAAAGTAACTCAGATATTTTCTTAGAGATTCAAAAGTAATGCGTTACTTTACTAGTTACTTGAAAGTGTCATATTATTACGTAACTCGCGTTACTTGTAATGCGTTACCCCCAACACTGGCGATCAAAATGTAATGACGTAATCACGTTCACTACGGAGCCTCTGATTATCCAAAAGAAAAAAAAAGTGGAGAATCTCAGCTTTTTAAAGCATTCAGATTGGATTAGCCTTTAAAAAGTTATTCAATATTCAAGAACAATAGTTATTTTTACCCGTGGGCGGTTGTCTCGACCTTGAGGGTTAAAAAGTAATAAACTGTGAGCTGTGACAATCAACTACAAATAAAAAAGGTCACTTACCTGTGAATGCTGGTTACTGACTGCCTAAAGAAAGCCTCCGCTAATGTCATTAAGTCTTTGTATCGAACAGATCCTTCAAGTTCACTCTGGGTTCACAAAAATCCACAAACACAAGCAAAATGAAAGAGATGTTTATGCTTTATTATATAATTTCTGTCAGACAAACAAATCATTGCATCATCTGCTCCATTTGAGTATTTTGAACACAAACTCTTTCCTACCTTAAAATATCCATTCTTTTTGAGACTATCTAAAAAGCCTCTCCATAGTGGGTTACTGCTGACTGAAGCTTCTTTCTCTGATGAGAACTGTCCACTCTTGGAGCACAGGATTTCAAAGCCATGGGCCTTAGACATGAACAGAATATAGAATATTTCTGAGCATATTAAAAAAAAAATCTCTTAAGATGAAAATCTGCATTTTTATATTCACCTCCAGTACATGACTAGAGCAGGGCTGTCAAACGATTAATTGCAATTAATCACATACAAAATAAAAGTTTGAGTTTGCCTAATATATGTGTGTGTACTGTGTGTAATTATGTATATATAAATACACACAAATCAATATATATTTAAAAGCAAAGTCCACTTCCAGAACAATAATTTACGTATAATGTACTCACCCCCTTGTCATCCAAGATGTTCATGTCTTTCTTTCTTCAGTCGTAAAGAAATTATGTTTTTAAGGAAAACATTTCAGGATTTTTCTTCATATAATGGACTGATATGGTGCCCTGAGTTTGAACTTCCAAAAAAAAAGTTTAAATGCGGCTTCAAACGATGGAAAAGGGTCTTATCTAGCGAAACGACAGGTTATTTTCATTTAAAAATTACAATTTAAATACTTTTTAATCTCCAATGCTCGTCTTGTCCTGCTCTGCCTGAACTCTGTGTATTGTGACTCAAGACAGTTAGGGTATGTCGAAAAAATCCCAATCGTATTTTCTCCCTAAACTTCAAAAATCATTTCAAAATCATCCATCATCGCTGCAGAAGTACTGACCCAGTCTTTGCAAAGTGAACATGCAAAGAAGATCAAACACCCTCAACAAAAAAGGTAAAACAGTGATATAGGACGATTTTGAAGTTGAGAGAGAACATGAGATGGGAGTTTTTTGACATACCCTAACTGTCATGAACCAGAAAAAAAACAGAGTCCAGGCAGAGTAAGACAAGACGAGCGCTTGAGATCAAAAAGTATTTAAATTGTATTATTTTTATGAAAATAACTGATCATTTCGGTAGATAAGACCCTTCTTCCTCGGCTGGGATCGTTTACAACCGCATTTGGGATCATTTGAAGCCGCATTTAAACTGCATTTTGGAAGTTCAAACTCACGGGCACCATATCAGTCCATTACATGGAGAAAAATCCTAAAATGTTTTCATCAAAAAACAATTTCTTTATGACTGAAGAAAGAAAGACATGAACATCTTGGATGACAAGGGGGTGAGTACATTATCTGTACATTTCTGTTCTGGAAGTGGACTTCTCCTTTAAGAGAAATTTGTTATTTATGTACAAAATATTTGTAATTATATATAATATAAATTACATAAAAAATATAATAAATACATATACTTGTAAATATTTCTTTAATATATACATGAATGTGTTTGTATTTATATATTTATAATAATTACTCACAGTACACACACATATATTAGGCAAACTCAAACTTTTTATAATCGTTTGACAGCCCTAGACTGGAGACCAAGACACTGCATAGCATGAACTCACCAGTTTCATTCCCAGCTCATGAGCTCTGTAGTGGGGATGAGAGCGGGCGGGAAGGGCGAAACCACTCCGCCGATCTGGAACAAAACTCTGTTGTTGCAACTGTGCATATAAGCAGCGAGTAAACTTTACCTACAGGAAATAGGGAAGGGAACAGATTTGTCATTACTGGATAAGTTTTCAAAAACTACATTAGTTTAAATGACGTTTGGAAGTTTGGGGATTGTAAAATTATGTTTTAATGTTTTTGGGAAAAAAATAAAATAAATAAAATCTCTCATGCTCACTAAAGCTGCTATTATTTAATCAAAAATAGAGTAACGAGCAATATTGTGAAATATAGTGAACTGTTTTCTATTTTAATATATTTAATATAATAACACACTACCAGTCCAAAGTTTTTGGACAGACATTTTAATGTGTTTTAAAGAAGTCTCTTTTGCTCATCAAGCCTGCATTTATTTGATCCAAAGTAAAGCAAAAACAGTACAAATATTTCAAAATTTTACTTTTTAAAATAACTGTTTTTTATTTTAATGTATTTTAAAATGTAATTTATTCCTATGATTACAAAGCTAAATTTTTATCATCATTACTCCAGTCACATGATCCTACAGAAATCATTCTAATATTCTGATTTGCTGCTCAAAAACATTTATTATTATTTATTTATTTATTATTATTATGCTGAAAACAGCTGTGTAAATTTATATAAAGTATAAATGTCTTTATCACCACGTTTGATCAATTTAAAGCATCCTTGCTAAACAAAAATATAAATTTCTATAATTTCTTTCCAATCTATCTATTTTTTGTAACATTATACATATACGTGTGTGTGTATATGTATGTATATATATATATACAAACACATACATATATATACAAACACACACACACACACACATATATATACATATATACATATACATATACATATATATATATATATATATATATATATATATATATATATATATATACACACTGTATATATATATAGGAAAGGCAAGTTCATATATCATTTAATGTTACAAAAAAAAAAATTCAGATAAATGCTGATCTTTGGATCTTTCTATTCATCAAAAAAAAAATCCTGAAAAAATATACTCAACTGTTTTAAATATAGAGTAATGATGCTGAAAATATAATTATAAATGTTGAAAACTGTTTTTCTGCTTATTATTTTGTGGAAATCATAACCTTTTTTTAAGATTCCTTTTTTTTTAAGATTGTCTTTTAAAAACAGTATTCATTTAAAACTGATTTGTTTTTATATTAACTTTCATGTTTGATCAACTTAAAGCATCCTTGCTGAAAAGCAATAAATCCTTAAAGAAAAAAAAAAATTCCTAACCACAATCTTTTGAATAAAGATGACTTCAGAACAAAACTTAGACTGCTTCTTACTGATGTCATAACTCTAGTGTCAGGAGGAAACGTGCGGAAAGTTCGACAGGCCTGGAGGTCAACAGGGTCACGCAGATAGAAAGCAGACACGGCAGGGGCTATGAGGTCAGGCCTCCTAGACAACACCACAGCGATGCCCGCAGGCACATAACAATGGACGTGGTGCAAATTCTGCTGGATTTTATCTGGATACCTGCACACAAATATAAATGATTGAGTAAAACTTAATAAAAATACAGTGCTAAAACACAAACAATGAAATTACTGATAAATATCATCACTCTCACCCATCCAGCCTCTTGGCCAGAGCGGATCGTATGGACTGTTTGGCTAAACAGCTCTCAGTGTGTGAATGCAGCACCTCTAGAGCCTGACACACAGCAGGTACTGAGTCTCTGGGCCAGCCAACCTCTCCAGAACATGTGCGGTTGGGTAATATGTGCAGCTCTCCCCGAAACAGGAACACCTGAGAAAGACAATGACAGAGAGAAAAAGTGATTAGCCAGTGGGAACAGAGTATATATGCACCTCAGGATAAAACAAGAACAAACTTACTTTTAAAAACTTATTTTTCCTGAAAATGATAATAACTATCCTTCATGGATTAGTAAAAACTGGTGACATCAGTGCTGGAATCAAACTAATTATACCACCATGAATAAAAGTGGAATATTATATATCATAGGACTGCAGCAATAGTTTTCGGCAATATAATGTTTCCAATTTATTTTAACTAAAAAACACTTACAAGTTGATGCAATATTAGATGTTATTCAAGTTCAACTCATGCTTACATATCACAGCAAAAGAAATAAAACAAATTGGACATCTGCTATTTAAAAAAGACTACCATATGTATTTGTACTTCATGGAGTACCATGGTATTGCTATATCCAATAAAACATGATAATATAATGTTATTGCCAATTAAAATCTCCAGTACTGTCGGCGCCAATAGCCTTGTGGGCAGTCCACCGACATGTAGCGCCATTGTGCTCTGGGCGTCCCACTTTCCTGTCATTATTATACTGTCCTATCAAAAATAAATGCGAAAATAGCAAAAATAAATCTTTAAAAAATAAATAAATTTCCAGTACTAACCCTGTTTTCACTGCTGTCCGGGTCCAGCCACTTTGGCAGGTGTTCAGCTGCTTCAATCAGAAGAAACTGTCCATCATTATCAAAGACAACAGCGGCTACATCACTGAAGGTGCGTGTGATGTGTTTGAGCAGGTAAACGATAAACCATTCGTCCTCCACATTATCACCAAACTCAGTAACACCACCCAGGTGTGCAGGAACATCCGCTATGGAGTGAAAATTAAGAAGTTTACCGCCTTTCCCGGTCTTGTTGCAAACGCAACTTTTGGAGTGTACATGTGAACTATAATACAAACTACTAGAAGTCTGAGCATTGAGACATACGCAACTAAGACTATATATACACTACTATAAAAAAAACTATATATACACTACCAGTCAAAAGTTTCTGAACAGTAAGATTTTTAATGTTTTTTAAAGAAGTCTCATCTGCTCCCCAAGCCTCTGCATTTATTTGATCCAAAATACAACAAAAAGTACAATTTTGAAATTTTTTACTATTTAAAATTACTGTTTTCTATCTGAATACATTTTAAAATGTAATTTATTCCTGTGATTTCAAAGCTGAATTTTTAGCATCATTACTACAGTCACATGAT
The DNA here is from genome assembly GCF_022985175.1 of Labeo rohita. Taxonomy (NCBI): domain Eukaryota; kingdom Metazoa; phylum Chordata; class Actinopteri; order Cypriniformes; family Cyprinidae; genus Labeo; species Labeo rohita. Next base: position 12,478,725 of record NC_066885.1, read on the forward strand.
CCTCCAGAAATCATTCTAATATTCTGATTTGGGTAAAAAAAAAAAAAAAAAAAAAAAAAGTTTTTATTATTATTATTATTATTATTATTATGTTGAAAACAGCTGAGTAAATTTTTTCAGGTTTCTTTGATGAATAAAAAGAGAAAATCTTTTGTAACATTATAAATGTCATCACTTTTCAATTTAAAGCACCCACACACACACAGACACACATTCTGATAATAATAAGACTAAAAAAATGTCTTGAACAGCAAATCAGCATATTAGAATGATTTCTGAAGGATCATGTGACACTGAAGACTGTTTACAGACAATTTAGCTTTGAAACCACAGGAATAACCTCAAAAATCAGAAAACTTTTGACTGGTAGTGTGTATATATTACGTATATAGTTCTTTGGTAGTCACCTGTACATTCTTTCTAGAATTGCAAAATTGATATACATATATATACACCTTTCTCAGGATAGTATTTTAGATTGAAGGGCTGATGTTGCCAGATGTACTGCACCAAAAGGGGGGCGATCTCAGCGAGGATGTTTTGAAGGATCTGCTGGAGGAATCTCTTATGGCCTTCTGCGTCTGATGGGTCAGGATGAACCAGAAACAGCTGATACTGAACCGCGTCTTCAGAAATAGAAGGTCTTTTCAAAACATCCATATTCCTGTCTCATTATACCCTGAAAGCTGGAAGAGAGCAGCATAGGTCATGTCACTAGAGATTCCTGAAACGTGCCTATCGAAAGCTAAACATCACAGGAGTTAGTAGCATGTGAAATATGTTGATGTAAATAACAGTCAGAAAATTACCTGTGAGATTTTACTAGTTATGCAACAGCTTGACTAATAAACGCGTAATAGTGACGAGCATGTGGATAACTTGACATGTTTTGGAGCTTGAGCTCGCGGCATTTTCCTTACACGCCCCGGAAGTGTCGTAGTTTACGATACAGGTCCTCAGGTCAAAATAAGAGTCATTTTGCGCTATATATGACTAGGAAATAAATTCGTTTATATTTGTTTATTTATTTTTGGATAATTTAATATTATTATTAAACACTGAAATAAGATCTAAAATTGTACAGTTTAGCTAAATCTATCCCTAAGATTAAAACTATGAACAAAAATGGTTTCTGATGTTACAAAATATATATATATTTTTAAATAATATATATACATATATATATATATATATATATATATATATATATATATATATATATATATATATATATATATATATATATATATTTTTTTTTTTTTTTTTTTTTTTTATTATATATTTAAAATAAATGCTTTTCTATTTATCAAAGAATCATGAAAAATGTATCACACTTTCCACAACAAATATTAAGCAGCACTGTTTTCAGAATGTTTCTTGAGCACCAAATCAGCATAGTAGAATGATTTCTAAAGGATCATGTGACTCTGAAAACTGAGTAATGGCTGCTGAAAATTCAGCTATGCCATTGCAGGAATAAATTATATATTAAAATTGATTCAAACCAGAAAACAGTTACTTTAAAATGTATTAACATTTTACATTATTACAGTGTTTACTGCATTTTTCTTCATATAAATGCAGCCTTGGTGAACGAAAGAGACTACTCTCAAAAACATTAAAAAATCGTTCTAAACCCAAACTTTTGAATGTAGTGTATATGCAAATACAATCCATTACTTATAGAATAATGATGAAAAAGATAGATACAGTAGAAGAGATAGAGCATAAAACTTGACCTGCTTGTTTGGTTAGTTTGTTGTTTAGTCAGGGCTTTCAGATAAATATAGAAATATTATTTCAAAGTTTGTCACAGAGAACATAAGAAAAGGTTTGTGGGCAAACAGTTACCAAATGTAACAGTTAGTTAGTTATAGAGCATCATTTTTAGGTCTAAAAACAGACCTTGATTGGAAATCAGATGACTCAGTCTTTGTCTGACACATCCATTACCTCTTTAGGTCTTTATATAGTTCATCTGTTCCCCTGTGTGTTGATGTGGCCATCAGAGAGTCTGTTTGAACCATTTAAACACATTATTTAATTTATCTCAGGGTTCAAACAGGTCCATTAGCTGGCTCCCCTGACAGTTATTTTTCAGATTTGGAAATCCAGCCTCAGGTGTGCATTAGAGCAGGCATTAGAGAGAAGCCTGCACCTGTGGTCGCAAATCTCCCGATGACGAAACTCATTTTAGAAGGACTGTATAAAAGAGACCAAGAACAACACACTTCATCTCGAGGAAAGACAGAAGGTAAGAGCCTCTTCACTATCAATATTCAGCATTGTTTTCTAAATATCTAGACAGATTGTGATAAATGTACCAGTTTAGACTTAAAACTTACAGAAGTAAATCTATATTTGTATTAATCCATATTTGACCATCATTTTTTAAGAAGTTACAACAACCTTTGTTATATTCAGTCGTATGATGTTATCCACTGCTTTAACCTCTTAAAAGTAAAATAAACTTGAATTCCTTTGCATGGTTTCTGTTGCATAAATTGGTAAAAATGTGAATGTTTTTTGAGGTTGGATGTGATCACATTGTACTCTGACTGTACATTTTATAATATTTGTAACAAATTAATATGTGTGACTTAGCTATATCCCAGATAGCACACGTACTTCTGCAAGATGTCTATTAAAGAACACTTGATCTGGAAAGCATCTGCTGTGTACAAACATCTGATAGACGTATATAAGATGTAGTTTTACATGCATTCTACATCATAAACATCTTACAGACATCCATCTCATAAGAAACGTCCTATAGACGTATTACAGATGAGCAAACACTCTAAAAATACGTCTTCCAGATGTAAATGCAGACATCACATAGATGTTTCCATCATGCATGTGGGCTATCAGGGATGTCTGTTAAAGATCACTTGATCTGGAAAGCATCTGCTGTGTACAAACATCTGATAGACGTCTGTAAGGTGTCAGTTTTACATACATGCTAAATCATAAACATTTTTAAGGCATCTAATAAACGTCTATTTGACATCTGATAGGAAACATCCTATTGACGTATTGCAGATGAGCAAACACTAAAAAATATGTCTTCCAGATTTAAATGCAGACATCACATAGATGTTTCCATCATGTATGTGTGCTATCAGGGATGTATGATAACTAACTAAATAACCCATCAAAAGATCCTATAAACAAACGTTAATAGGACAGTGCAATATTGTCTGTATAAAATGTCTTTGTTTCAGTTTTAGCATGGAGTGGAACGGAAGGTTGCTGGTCCAGTTGTTAATGCTAGTGTGTGTGTTGGAGGTTAGTTTTTGCCAGCACTGGTCATATGGTTGGCTTCCTGGTGGAAAGAGAAGTGTTGGTGAAGTGGAGGCAACATTCAGGGTGAGATTATCCTCTTGTGGCCATGAAAATGTAAAAATATTCAAAGTACTGTTATGTGTGCGTACTAACATGGAGTAAAAATCTGATGTTTCCATCAGATGATGGATGGTGGTGATGCAGTGCTGTCTATTCCTGCAGACTCTCCAATGGAGCGGCTTTCGCCGATACACATAGTAAGAGCATGACTGTTCGTCTTTCTGACTGGAAAACATCCACAATTTCCCAATGCGAAGCTGATAAGTGATGTCCTTTTATTATAATTACAGGTAAATGAGGTGGACGCTGAAGGTTTGCCTCTGAAAGAACAGAGATTTCCCAACAGACGAGGACGAGTGTAAAAACATAAAAGATGAAGATAAACCCTTGGAGCCAAGTTTTATTCCATGGGAACAACATGTTTTATTGAGTCCTGGTGAAATATCCTCCTCATATGGTTTTATTAAACATTGGAGGTGCATGTATACTGTAAATACCTATGCCGTTTGTTCAAAATGAATATTAAATGTGCTCAGAACTGAAGCAAAAGTTGCACTAATTGATCAAACAACCAAATGCATTACTTAAAATGCTCACACAACATACACAGGCCTAAACATCCACATTGTGGCGCTATTGTATCTGGATGTGGCTACAGTGACTTAACTTAAAAAAAATTGCGACAGCATATTCATGTCATTTTTTTCACTCTGGAGATTAGGCTGTAATTTGTG